>NW_004955419.1:22340426-22452624 GCF_000276665.1 Chinchilla lanigera | reverse complement strand
GCTCTCTTGCTCTCTCTCTCTCACACTCTCTCTGCCAAGAAGGAAGCAGCTCTTTTCATGCTGGGCTTCTTGGACTTAGTGAATAGGTTCCTTCCTCAGCCTCTCTTTTTCTTTTATTTTAACAAAAGTAGGCTTTACAGTCACTCAGCTGATTTCTTCAGCTCTTGTGAAGGTAGCTTGGTGCATGAAGCTGATCAGCTTCATATGTCCGTGGGGAGACTATCAGCTGCGGATCTTACTCAGCAGCCACTTGCTCTGCCCATCCAGGAGGAATAAATCTTTCAAAGTGAAATTACTTAACTTAATTTTTAAGATTCTCAATTTTAAATATATTCAGTCCCACACTTTTAATGGTTCAACTTATGATTTTTCAGCTTTATGGTGATGAGAAAGTGATAGGCATTCAATAGAAACTGCAATTTGAATTTTGATCTTTTCCTAGGCTAGTGATATGCAATAAAATATTCTCAGGCTATGAGGTAGAGGCAGCTAGGTAGGATACAGCTCCCAATCAGCCAGAAAAGAGTGAGTGTAAATAATCAACAATCTACAGTGCTGCTAAGGTATAATATAGGCTAGATGTATTAAATGTATTTTCAACTTATCATATTTTCAATTTGCTATGAATTTTGGGGATGTCACCCATTATAAGCTGAGGAACCTCTATATTAAAGGATTTATAGTGGCAGCAGCTGTGAATGAGTGTGTCAGTATTTTTTCTCCCATAATTTGTGTATTTTATTACTTTATAGAAGTTTGTGCCCGTTCTTGTTTTGTTGTTTATTATATTGTATATATCTGAGGTTTATCATTTTCCTACTTGTCTTGGTTACTTTTCTCTCATTGCTGGGACAAAATACCCAGCACCCAAAATTACAGAAGGAAAGGTTTACTTATCTCACAATTTGGGGAGGTTTCACTCCATAATCAGCTGGCTCCAAGGCAGGGTGGCATGGTGAGGAGCAACAGTTCAAGGTAGCAAAAGACAGCAAAAGCAACAAGAGCAAAAAGGGGGGAACAAGCCTCTTTTTCTTTCTTATATTGTGTGCAGCCTACCTGCCCTGACGTGGGGGGAGGCCCTTTACACCCACGCCATCTCCTTCCTCTTGCACAGGCTCAGGATTAACACAAAGTAAGGACCCTAGCCCCTTGCTGAATCACTTAAGTACACTTTTAAACTTCTCAAGTTGACTTAATAAACAATATCCTAGTCCTAGAGGGGTAAGGATGTATCCTCTTCACTCCAGGATGTAGAACTGCTGAGTTGCTCAGTTAAGCTCCTAGACTCCTCAAGTTGACATGATGTATCAACCATAACACTACTGTCTGCTGTTTGTATTTATTCTTAAGTGAGTTGCTAGTTTATGTCATATTTTTTCTATTAGCTATTGAGTGGGATTAAAAAATAGATCTGAGACATATGAAAATGTTGTAAATGACAATTGTCTCCAATTTCATCAATCTTTGTGAATTGTGTAATAATTTAGGAGGATTAGGAACAGATATCTTTATGCCATTTTCACTTGGAAGCTTTCCACTTTTCCTGGTGAATCACTTGCTTCTCTGCATTCTTCGGATGAAATAATACCCATATCAATGAGACTGGGCCCCTTTCTTCTGTGCACTGTGGTTCTTTCTGTATTTTCCTCACTCTTCCTGCAAAATCACAGATAGTGAGAGAACTTTTAAAAACACATGTGAAATCTGCCTTTACTAAATACATATAACATAGATACACACACAAATACACATACACAACTAACCTTTACTCACTCAACATTTTTCCAAAAGAACCATTTTACTCTTTTCAATAGGCCAAACCCAGTGGTTGTTAAGATCACCAAACACAGGCACGCAAGATGAGTAGAACTACCTTGAAGATAACAATATGTAATATAAGAGCTATTGTTAGTTTTCCATCACCTCATTTTAAAATTCTGTATTGTTTCTGGTTTTTGTTGTTTTGTTTTTGACTTCATGTTCTTTTTGTTTCTTCACTTTAAAATAAAATTTTTAAATGATAAGCCAAACAAACTTACTTCCACCTAGATAATAAATCAATCATTCGTTCTTATACCTCTACTACATGAGGTCCTTCAAATTCTTTGAGAGAATTATTCACACTTTCTGCAGACAGGAAGAAAGGTACTTGAAAATTGCAAAGGAAGAATTATTGTAAGAAAGACATTCAAATGAATCACTTAGACTTGATTGTACCATTATATTTAGAAATTCCTTTGAAAAGCATTTTGATTACTATTTTTAAACTATTTTTTATTTCATAATAAATCAAGTTGGCCAAGCAAGGTTTCACTGAAGGAAATTGAAGGATTCAGGATTGTAAGAAACTTGTTTTTAATATTCCTCATTGTACTCAGGAGCACAGAGGACAAAAATCTAACGTGTCTAAGTGTCAGTCCTGAGAGCTGTTGCATTTATCAATTGTATGCATAATTTTCTTCATGGAAAGAGACATGAGTCCCAGATTTTTGTTTTTAGCTAGATGATATGCTAAAACTTGTCCATTTCCAATTCTATTCTGCCATGTCAGCATTCTATCCAAGTGATTAGCTTGAACACAAAGCTATAGCAAAAATATATACTAATTTAGGGCAAGACTAACATTCACAAGAAAGAATCACAGACTTGCCCTCATCTGTGCTGATGGAAGGAAATTGTTTATTTTTTCTTTGTTTATCTTTAAGTGTTGGGCAATTGCTAGTAGATAGTATGTAGTCTGCCTTAGGCAAGCTGAGTGTGTATAAGGTGCCCATTTCTGTATCTGGTACGTGTATACCGCCAGTGGGCAACAGACATGCATGAAATTGTTTGGCCTTTTCAATCATTTTTATACATATTTGTTATACAATAACCTTTACACTGGAATGAGTCCCTCCTTGAGTCTCAAATTTAGATATTTTAAAACAGACAGTTGAGGATATCCTGAAATAAATACCAACCTCTGACCATAAATTTTGTGGTCTAGTTTAGATTGAGAAGATGAGAATATATTTGAATTGTAACAGGCAGCTTCAGGGGACACAAGGCTAAATTAAGACTTAGTAACACACTGAGGGAAAAATATTAGCAAGACACATTGGCCTTTGGGGAGATTTCAAGTCACATGATGCCCAAGAGATAGATACTTAAGATCATCTCTAGAGAGGGAATGATTTGAGGTTGTAAATGTAGCTCAGTGGTAAGGCACTTATCTAACATACTTGCGGTCCTAGGACCAATACCTAGAGATGTAAAAACCAAAATAAAAAATAAAGAGGAAGGAAGGAAAGACAGAGAGAGAAAGGGAGGGAAATAAGGGAGGAAAGGAGGAAGGAAGGAAGGAAGGAAGGAAGGAAGGAAGGAAAGAAAGAAAGGAAAGAAAGAAACAAACGAACAAAGAAGAAAGAAAGAAAAAAAGAAAGAAAGAAAGAAAGAAAGAAAGGAAGAAAAATAGAAAGAAGGAAAGAAAGCAAGAAAAGACTAGCAAAAGGAAATTTCATGCCTTTTCAGAACCTAGAAAGCATAAATGATATGTGGTCTACACAGAAGGGACCATTCAAATAAGATAAATATGTGTGAAATACATTTAATTTTTCTTACTGAGTACTATATGTCTTTACTGTTGGTAGTGAGATATTTTCTCTGGTGCATGCCCTATCAGAAAAGAAAAAGTAGAGTCAAATCAGTTAGTCTATAAATTCAAAGTTCATAGAAAAACTGAATTATTTATCTATATTTATAGTTTATGTATAAGTATCTGTCCTTTGCCATTATAGCTGCTTTTCTTATGTGAATTAATAATAGATAAATGCCTGGTTGTTTTTAAATACCAGAAAGTGTTTTCCTGTAACAAAAAAATTTTAAGTGTTACTATCTTGAGCCAGGCATGGTTACACATGCCTATAATCCCAGCACTCAGGAGGCTGAGGCAGGTAGATAGCCCCGAGTTGAAGGTCAGGCTGGGCTTCATAGTCAGTTTAAGGACAGCTTGGACTATACAGGGAAAACATATCTCAAAAAAAAAAAGTACTATCCTGGTATAGCCTACATCACTTCTATCGCTCCTGATACCCTATGGCTACACAATCTCAAACCTGATGGACTGAAACTTCTGACCGGTTCAATACTAATCGGCACTACGAATATAGACAATAGTTCAATATAGACTCTATATAGAATATACTTATTATTCTATATATAGTGTATATATAGAACATAGAATATTTAGGCATTCAGCTAGAGCCAAATTAATGTTCATCTTTAGCAAATATGTGTAAATTTCTGGTATATTCTCTGAGTACTAACTTCATCTTCAAATCCGTGTATTTCCAAACCTTAAGGTTCATCTATTAAATAACAACCTGTGGATTACATATTTTATTTTCCAATTACACAATTAAAGGCTTAAGTAAATATGTTATAAAAACGATATAATTCATTTTGGGAGCATTTGATATTGGTGATTGAAAAGTAAGGTAAAAGTTTAAATTTTTAAACTTTATTACAATGATAGACACATTGCCATTAATTTTGCTAAAGTCATGTGCCTTCAGTTTGAACACGTTTATCCTGTCATCCTTTGTACTGTCTAAGCCAGCTCTGAAGTCCTTTTTTGTGAGCATCTTTTAATGGTTGCCCTGATAGACTGAATTAGTTCCAAACATTTATGACCGTTTCTATGAAATCAAAACTTTGTGGTGTGTCCTCATCTACCTTATTCTCTGGATCTGACACCCTGTGACTGCTGACTTCCCAAGGTCCAAATGACCATGAAAAGTAAATGTGTTTGATCAGTTCAGCACACTAAGGCAGCCATGACCGTACACCTAAGGACGCATATGCAAAAGGACCTCCAGAACTGCTTCAGAACATGCCAAGAACAAGACGGTGTGCTCAAAGTTAGGAAGAGTATTTTGAGGAAAGTTAATAACAACATGTCTTTTACGGTAATAAGTATTTATATTTTAACACACATTGTATATTTCTATCGTACTTCATATATATACATACATAAAGTTATATACCTATATCAAATACTTCCCCACATTTCACTACCAGATCATATACTGTATTTTTGTGCAATATGGTGAATGAAATTCAAATGAAAAAAACTCATTTTAATCCCAAATGTATATTTTTAATCTTTAATTCTAGACTTGCTATTGCTTGTCAGTAAAATGCACTTTTTAGTTGTGAAAGAGCAGTCACTCAACTTGATGATTAATCTTGAGTAATTGTTATATTCACGCTTATTAATTCTGTATGCACAGGGCTACTTTCTCTGGAAAATATGTTGATCTATTTCAGATATTTATTCTTCCCTACACAGATATGCAGTCTAGACATTGTTAAATCTAAGAAAAATAAATCAATTCAATTTCCCCATTTACATGTGCCACAAGGTCAATTTCACTAACCAATCTTACATCCAGACAGAATTTTAATACTGCTCAGTCCAAACAAAACTTTGTAAAATAACTTGCAAATTGCTGTTCCCTGAAAGCAACCAACAACTTAATCTTGGACAGTGAAAATAACTGTGTTTTAGTATATTATGAATCCATGCCTTTGTTATGTAGCTATACACAGGACCAAATTTATGAGCGTTTATTTGGAGAATGTATTTGGAAATTACCTGGACCAGTAGAAATATATAAACTTTGACCACATAAGTTTTTGCTACTAAATATTAGCAAGTGTAGCTGCAAATTGACTGTTGATTCACCTAATTTGTAAAGCCCCTGTGAAATGTAGTGTTATCTACTGCAATGCTTGTGAAAGCATCAAGGAATTGCGTGGGTACAAGACAATGAGGTACTCTATATGTCTCTGATTTTCAAAGTAATAGGATTTGCTATTTTAGTGCAGAAGAAAACCTCTGGGCCTTTTGGTATTTGACTGAACTTTAAATACTAAATCTATCCTGCAATGCTGAGCCAATCTGTTCAATCAGCATTCTCAAAGCCATATCTAGTCTGAAACAGAAAGAAAATAAAATCTGTGATTAAGGAATTGTGAAAGACTGCTACTGCCCTCCTCCACCTCAGGTAGTAATGTTAAATGCACAATTCTGAAGTGATAATTTATCTTATTAGACAGATTACCCTAAAATTTGCAATATTTCTGAAAAGTCTGCTAAACAGAGCAACTATTTTAGCAGGTATACCAAGATAAATATTTAAATTATTCCAGAATAAAGCTATTTTCAACATTTCCAAGTTATATACCAAACTATATACTTTTATATGCAAGCTGTTAAATTGACAGCCATTAATCAGATGGGCCCAAAGAGTTAAAGCTTTTTCCTTTGCAAGTATAGTATTCATGCATAGATAACTATAAAATCACTACCAGGAAATATTGTAATTTGACATCCCTATGTAGATGTCAGTATCAAAGTGAAATTCTTTATAAAATGATTAAATCAATCTAAAATATTGACATGATGGACTAATAAATGATTGTTAGAAGAAGCAACAGAAATTGTAGTTAAATCAATAAATCTTTAGTCCTGTTATATCTGTATAGACTAACATAAAATTTCTGAAAGGACTAGGGCACCTTGTAGCAAAAGCAAAGATTTTTCATGGCCTTGCTACAGTAATTTCATCTTTATAAATTTCTTTTTTTATTTTGAAGAGAATTAAAAAATAATAACAAGGACAAAAATACAACACAAAAACAATAAAAATGATACATTTTTTCAAAACAAAATGATAGGAATTAACAATGGTTGTTATATTACACATTGTTATCTTCAACAAATTTGCTCAGATTACCAGATGCAAGAATGCAAGATCAATCACACAATTAAGGAGTATAAAAGTAATAAAAATTAGATGTGATACAGAGCTTCACTAAGCAAGATGGCAGGAATTCACCAATGATTGTTACATTGTATATTGTTATTCTCAAATTACTTGTTCAGATTACCAGATATAAGCATATAAAATTGCTCAAGAAAAAAAAAGTTAAGCATTAAATGCTCCTTTCAATAAACTATTAGACATCAGCAGTACAATTATCCCAGCTATCCTTGTATGTATATTTTTCCCTAATTTATTCTAAGGTAATAATTCAAAAGATGCAAAAGTACAAGTCCCCCAAAATATTCAGTGCAGTATTATACATAGTAGTGTAAAGGTTCAACAATCAGAAAAGGCTTGCTAAATTATGATATATTAACACATTGGGATATTACACAACTATGAAAAATGATCATTATGAAGACTAATCAGAGATTATTATTTTTAATACAATTCAAATATTGAAAATGAAACTATATATTATAATTTATACTTAACACACACTGTAAAAAAGCTATTTGCAAATAGCAGCACAACTGAAAATACTTGCTACACTAGTATAACAAGAATGATAGATAATTAATGGATTTTCTTTGTATTTTACCATTTTACTAGTAATAGAAATGGTAAACATGACAGCAAAAATAAAAACAGCAGTAATATATCCAAGGCAAAAATGCTACTGCACAGGCAGAAAACCTAAAAACACTTATAAAATTTTTTAATATAATTTATTTTAGAAGATTTTTAGATTCATAGGAAATTTTATTTTCTTTTTTGTCTTTTTGAGACAGGGTCTTGCTATGCAGTTCAGGCTGTCCTTCAACTCACTTTTTAGCCCAGGCTGGTCTCAAACTTGCAACAATCCTCCTGCCTCAGCCTCCCTAGTGCTGGGATTACAGGCATGCATCACCATGCCCAGCGGTTCATAGCAAAATTGGGCAGAGAGTGTACAGTGTTCCCATATACCATCTGTCGACATCACCAAAGTAATGACTTGTTGCAATTGACTAATTACAGTTACATGTCATTATCATCTAAAGTCCAGTTTAAATTAGGAGTTACTTGGTATTACATGGTCTATCAGGACAAGTGAGTAGTGAAATGTTCCTTCCATTATAATATTATTCAGAATAGTCTCATGGTCCTCCAAATCCTTGTGCTCTGCCTATTCATCCCTCGCACCTGCTCCAATCAGTCCTGGCAATGACTGACTTTTTTAAAAACATTCACTGGTTTATTACAAAGGTTACAAACCAGGAATAGCCAATGGGAGAGATGTATAAAACATTAAAAGAAACAAAATAAACAAACAAAATATACTTTTTAATATTTTTACTTTTATTTCACTTTCAAGACTTTGTATATTTCAGATACTATCCTTTCTATTCTGTAAATTAATCTCTTAAAGAATATATTTGCCATTATTATCTCGCAAAGTGGTCTGATGCAGAAGCCAGGCAGTTAGAAGACACGATCAAAACCTCAATGTCAGTCTACATTAGTCAACTTTCCTGTAGCTTGGACAGCCACAATTTAAATGAACGGAGGTTTAATTTGACTCATGGTTTCAAGGAGATTCAGTTCATGATTGCCTAGCTCTCAGACAGAAGCATCACTGTTGAAGAGTGTGGTAGAGCAAAGTTACTTAGTTCCTGGCAACCAGGAAGCATGGAACAGAGGAATAGTGTCAGAGAGAAAGGGGCCAGGGACCAAATACAGACCCCAAGGACACACCTGCATGACACACCAAGACACATCATATGGAGGGGTGCGCTATCAAGCCTCAGGAGGGATATCCAAGCAAATCACATGGACGCTTCTTCCTCACAAGCATGCAATCTAACTTGGCTGATGAGTTTTTATAGCCAATTTATTATAGGAATTAATCTCATATATGTATATGTATATGAATTCAATAGTTAGTGAGTACACAAACTTACACATTTCAAACAAGTTACAGTCTACTAAAAACACTAGTGGGAATACATTGTTACCAAATGATACCTGAGCACTGCTTTCCACATCTTTTCTAGATTTTATGCCTACCAAGGGTGAAACTCCAATGGGTTTTGGAACCCCTTTGTTTAATGCTTATTCTCCTCGTCACACATTCCTGAAATCCCAGCACAATTATTTCCTATCACTGAAAAATCTGTTCACATCTATTTTCTACTATTATGGTTTTAAGTATGATTTCTTAAGAAACCACTAGTACTATATTGCTGCACTGTCCCAATATTATTCAATAATGAATAATGAATGGCAGTAAGTAAGTTATCCTCACAACACACAGCTGTTTTACAAAGATGCTGTGAAGACCAGAGGGCTAGTCCATCCTAATCTCTTGTTTCACAGGGATAAGTAGGAATGATAACAGCAGTTGGACAGAATATACTGCATTACCTACAAAAGTTTTATTATGTATAAATAAGGGAATTTGAATAAAATTATTTCTTTCTAATAATATTTCTTTCTTGTTTTAACTGAAACTTTTAATGTGAAATTCTATACCACATTATTATTCAAGAAAGAAGGTAAAATAATTTCAGGAAAACGTCATGATAATTTGCCACAAGTAAAACCCTACACTTACAAAAAGAAGGCTGCAGTGTAGCTCAGAGATGGAGCACATGCTTATCATATGGAGTGACCTTGGTTCAGTTCCCAGCGCATACATACGTATGTACATAGGTGCATAGAAATAAACCTAGTGAAAGGAGAGTTCAGGTAGAAGGAAAATGATTTTTAACTACTTGAAACTTGCTAAGGTAGATTTCAAATTGTCCAAAATCATTTGTAAAAGCACAAGTAAAAATAATAAATAATATTACATTTTCATAAATCAGATTCAAGTTAACATGTAATGCCAATGGAAATACCTTCCTTTTCTTTAACTACAATTTGCTCTGTTTTTCCTAAAATAGGAAAAATGAAACACTAAAAATTTACATATTTCACAAAAGGTAAGAAAGAAGAGAAATAGAAACAGAGGTAGATAGGAGAAACAGAAAGTATAGAGTTTGTTAGTATAGTTAATAAATTTAGTTAGTGATCCCACATCTATATTGGAAGTTGCGTTCCAGATAACCTCATGATAGGTGAAAATCTGTGAAGAGGAGGCATTATATTTATTTTATTATTTATATATCTTTAAGACTTTATAAACCCTTCCCACACTCCTATAAACCTTTGCCACTCTCTTATTAACCTTTTCCACACTCTTATAAGCACTTCATATGCTCTTAAACACTTTCTACACTCTTAAACCTATGTAATTTTAACAACATGTAAAATTCTATATGGGTACTCAATGTGAAGTGGACAAAGAGTGATGCTGAACATATAGGCACAGTGCAGGAGAGCAAACAGACCGATACTACGGTCACTGAGCCAATCAGCACCCAGGATACAGAACACAGTGCCGCGGTTGGTCACCTTCCATTCCATCAGCCAGTAGTGTGCTGTGTACAACCTCACTTTGGCAAACTTGCACAGGCACTTGTGGCATACTGCATTTCCATTGTGTACAGTACAGTATTCATCCTGATGAAATACATACTGTATTTTATTTCTATTTAATGTTCTTTTAATAATTTTGAATTAACACTTTCATATTTTTATATTGTTTTAAATTTTTAGGCAAAAATAAAATCATAAATATTATATAAATACCTATACACTGCAAAATTCCACAATATACTGCAAATTCCAGGATACAGAACTCAACATATTTTTTTAAAAAAAAACCCATGATACCCTGAAGCCACAATGAGAGAACTGCAATATAGCAAGGGATGACTGTATAGTTAGTAAATTTGAAACCAAATATATCAATAACTGGATAAGGACAAAGTAGAATAAGTACTCCAATTAAAAGATGACCACTCTCATACTAAGATAAAAAAAAGATAAGCTACATAAGCTATATTACATTTACAGGAGATATGCTATATTTACCACACAAAGGTTGAAAGAAAAACAAAGTTGAAAAAAAGCAAATAGCTGAAAGGAAGCAGATGCAGCCATATAGGTATTTATCAAAATATTCTGTGAGTAAAAGGCATTACTAGAGATAAAAATGATCCTTAATAGGTTGGGGATGTAGCTCAGTAGGACAGTGCATGCTTAACATGCAAATGGCTCTGAGTTCAATCCCCAGTACTACCAAAAAGAAAAAAAAAATCACTAATAATGACAGAAGTTTCATTTAGCAGGAATATGCAACAACTGAAAGTATTTTGCTCACAACTGATGAGGAAAACACAAGACAGAACTATAAGAGAAATAAATACACCACAATAGTAATGAGAAATTATAATATATACATCTCGAGACATAATAGATGTCCCTGCAAAGCTTCACGTGGTCATAGATGTGATTTTTTCACAGGTGGCTGGATGTAGTAGCCAATACTGGAATTAAGGTTATCTGAATACTAAATCAGCCCACTGATTGGTTCGGCATCAACTCTTAAACCAGTGTTTTAGATTGAATTTAAAAGTGGCAGAGAAAGGGGTAAGGTCACTTGGATTGTCTTGCTGCTTTGGCTATCTTCTGCCTGCCATGAACCGTTTCTCCTCTCTGATCTCCCTCTGCCATGCCACCCTGCCTTGGAGCCAGCCAACTATGGACTGAAATCTCTATAAACTGTGAGCAAAATAAACCTTTCCTCATTTAACTGTGGGTATTCGGTATTTTGTCTCAACGGTTAGAGAAATAACTAAGACAGTAGCATACCAACGGGACAAAAGTTGTTAATCGTAGGTATTTGACCAACATAGCTAATAAAATTTATTTTATTGAGCATATATGTGAATAACTGGGGGAATCATTCTTTTTTAATCAGATATTTAGGGTATTTTATTTAAGGCTCTTTAATTATTTATTTGTTCATTTGTTTGTTCATTGATGGTCTGAGCATTAAACCCATGGCATTCAGATTGAGATATATTCTAAACCTTTTACAATTTTTTTCTTTTTTGAGAGAGGATCTTAGCAAGTTGCCCAGGCTAGGCTCAAGCTAATGATCCTGCTGTCTCAATCTCCACAAGTGCTGGGATTATAGCCACCATCTGCCTAACATCTTCCATAATTTAAAGAAACATAAAACTTTGGTTATTTTTATGTCATAAAATGAATTATAAATTATAAAAAATAAAATGATACAGAGAATATATTCTCAGTGCAGAGTAAGCTAGAAAACAATAAAAAACTATATCTAGAAATCCCTATGTCTTTGAAATTTAAAGTTATGTTCCTCAGTAAAGCATAGGTCAAAGAAGAAATCAAATTTGAGAAATGATTTTAATTTTATATACAATATCTTAGAATAAAGTTTTAAAAATAAGTAGGTCAAATACTTTTGTTTTAAATGTATGTTAGGAGGGAAGAAAAACTAAAATTAGTGTGTCATGCATTCGTGAAAAGTGAAATAAAGTCAAAGAAAATGAAAGAAAAATAAATAATCAAGGTAAGAATTAATTTATATTTCTTTCAGAAACAAATAGAAGATACAGACTGGAACTAACATATCAAAAAACAATTCCCTTGGCAAGCGCAAGGTTGTGAGTTCGGTTCCTGGTACCAGAGAAAAACCAAAAAAAAAAAAAACAAAAACAATTCCTTGAGAATCAGGCAGTCCATGATCCACTGACATCAGGGTTCACAGCTGAACTCCAAGAGAACCAGGTATTCCTCATCTTCTTCCCAGGGGCAGAGCAAGTGACTCACCACCTCACTGCCATTACAGTCTGTGTCCCTGCCCTCTGTGTACCCAGTGCAGACAGGAGATTCTAACTCAGAAGGCTCACGAACTGCTAAAACTGGGGTTTGCGTTCGGGCCCTCCCTGCACGTGCCCTGCACCACCAGAGGTAGTAGAGCAGGTGGTCCATGAACTGCTGGCACTGCAGTTAGCTTCTGGGCTTTGTGCACCCCTGACCTCCTGGAGGCCACAGAAACAGGTGATCCATGATCACCACCAGTGCAGCCCATGTCTGGCTCCTGTGTGTACCCCTAGCTCCCTGGAGACATGGAATCAGGTGGTCTACAAACTGTTGACCCTGAAATTCGAGTCTGGGCTCTACATGTGCCTTGAACTGCATGGGGACACAAGACCACTAGTCCGTGATTGCACCACCAGTGCAGCCTGCTTCTGGGTCATATGCGTGCCCTGAGCTGTGAGGGACACTAGATTGGCTGACATCACAGTTCATATCTGAGACCTGGGAGAACTAGGTACACTTCACCATCTACCCAAGAACCCCAGACTAAGCAGCACATTGCAGCTGACACTGAGAGGTAAGCAAGCCTGACCACCAGGAAAACTAGGCACACTAGCGACATTTGCTGAGCTGTCAGGGAAGAGGGAGACTAAGGGCTCTGCCTCTGGCATTAAACATGACAAAATGAAGGACTAAAACACAGTCTCAGAACTCCACCCCACTCAGAACAAGTCCAGGAGACATCAACATAGGAGAACTTGGTAAATACACACCTGAAATTGCTGAAATGACTGCAATGAAAGTAAAGAAATAACTCCATCAGGCCATAGAAGACGTCAGATCAGAAACAGTCTCTCAGCCAAAAAATGAAATGACAGCAATAATGAAAGAATTGCTCAGCACATCTAAAGAAGACATACATAAAAACACAGATGAGCATAGGCAATTGATGGAAACATTAAATGAATAATACAGGAATGAACCAGAATGCATGAAACAGATTCAAAGAGATATACAAGAAATCAAAACTTCCACTGAAAGCTGGCAAAACCACTTGAAAGGAGCCTAAGATACAATTTCAGGTCTTGAAGACAGCATGGAAGCTAGTGACCATGAAAGAAAGGATCTCTTAAAATCAACACGGAACCAGGAAAAATCAATTCAACAGCTGCAAAATGAGGCAAAGAGAAATAATGTAAGACTAACAGGAGTCAATGAAACAGCAGGAGGCAATACAAATGACATAAAAAGAACATTTGCTGAAATAGTAGCAGAAAATTTCCCAAGCATGGAAACAGAATCTGATGTACAGGTAAATGAGACATATACAACTCCACCTAGTCATAGTCAAAATAAAACTACACCCAGACATATAATAATCAAGATCCAAGATCTCCAGCAAAAGAACAGAATATTAAAACCTGCTAGGGAAAACAAACAGATCACCTACAAAGAAGAGCCCATCAGAATCATGGCAGACTTCTCCACACAAGCCATCCAACTGAGAAGAGCTTGGAATGAAGTATTGCAGGTCCTGAGACAAAACAGCTTCCAACAAAGACTGATGTATCCTGCAAAACTATCCTTCAAATTCAATGGAGAATAAAATATTTCCACCACAAACAACTGAAGAACTTCATGAGTGCCAAACTGTCCTTACAAAGAGTACTAAAAGATATTCTAGAAAGAGAAAAATATGGCCACAATTTCAAAAAAACAATAGAAAAGAACCCTCAAGCAGAGCAGGCAATTAAACAGATAGAAAAAGTAGGAAATGAACAGCAAGTAAATAACAGGACAGTGATAAGTCAACACACATCACTTAACCATTAATGTAAATGGCCTCAATTCACCAGTCAAAAGAAACAGACTGTTAGAGTGGATTAAGAAACAAAACCCAAAAATATACCATATACAGGAAACACATTTTACTCAAAAGGAAATCCATAAACTGAAAGTCAAAGGATGGAAAACAGTTCTTCATGCAACAGGAACCCAGAAAAAATCAGGGGTAGCTAATATGTTTGCAGACAATGTAAACTTCAAATCAAAAACAATCAAAAGAGATAACGAAGGTCACTACATACTTGTTAGGGGAAAATTGCAAGAGGAAGAGATAACAATCATAAACGTGTATGCACCAAATATCAAAACACCAAACTATATAACACAAATCTTAACAGACATGAAAAACCAAACAATTAATAACACTATTGTAATAGGGGACCTCAACACCCCTTTGACACAAAGAGATAGGTCAACTGGACAAAACATAACCAAAGGAATAACAGATCTGAACCAAAGCTGCGAACAAATGGACTTAGTAGATATATACAGAGTGTTCCACCCCACAACATCAGAATACACATTTTTCTCAGCTGCACATGGGACTTTCTCTAAATAGATCACCTTCTAGCCCATACAGCATACCTAATTAAATGCAAAAGAATTGAAATTATCCCATCTGACCACAGATGAAAGTACTACAGATTCTACAGAAATTCAGATGATCATTAATACCTACTTTGAAAAATCTTTACTCCCATAGGATAGAAAACTCAGAAGAAATGGACAGATTCCTAGATATGTATGAATTACCAAGATTGAGTCAAGAAGATATAAAAGTCCTGAACATCCCAATATCAATTAATGAGATTGAAAATGTGATCAAAACTTACCAACAAAGAAAATCCCAGGCCCTGATGGATTCACAGTAGAACTTTACAAGAAATTCAGAGAAGATTTAATACCAACCCTCCTCAAACTATTCAATGAAATTGAAAAGGAAGCAATTCTCCCTAACTCATTTCTGGAGGCAGGTATTACACTGACACCAAAACCAGAGAAAGACCCAACCAAGAAAGAGAACTACAAACCAAGCTCCCTCCTGAATACAGATGTAAAGATACTCAATAAAATACTAGCAAATAGAATGCAGCAAATCATCAAGAAAATCATACACCATGACCAAGTGGGATTCATTCCAGGAATGCAAGGATGGTTCAGTATTCGCAAATCAATACTGTTATACACCATATCAACAGAGCCAAAGACAAAAACCACATGATAATCTCAATAGATGCAGAAAAAGCTTTCAACAAGTCCAACATGAAAAAAACTCTACAGAAGTCCATTCATGAAAAAAACTCTACAGAAAATAGGAATAGATGGTTTTTACCTTAACCTGATCAAAGCCATCTATGACAAACCAACAGCCATCATTCTCAATGCACACAAACTGAAAGCTTTTACTTTAAAATCAGGAACAAGGATGTCCAATGTCACCACTACTGTTCAATATAGTTCTTTAAGCATTAGCCATAGCAATTAGACAAGAAAGAGAGATAATATGAATAACGATAGGAAAGGAAGAAGTAAAATTATCACTATTTGCAGATGACATGATACTTTACATGGAAGACCCCAAAAACTCCACAAGAAGACTCCTTGAATTAATCAACAATTCAGTTGACTTTGGACACAAAGTCAACACTCAAAAATCAATAGCATTCCTATACACAAACAACAAACAGACTGACAGAGAAATTAAGGAAACCATACCTTTCACAATAGCACCCAAGAAATTGAAATATTTAGGAATCAATCTAACAAAAGAAGTAAAAAGATCTCTTCAATGAAAACTACAGTACTCTGAAAAGAGAGATCAAAGAGGATTTCAGTAAATGGAAAAATATTCCTTGCTTATGGATAGGAAGAATCAGCATTGAGAAAATGGCCATACTACCGAAATTGTTGTACAGATTCAACACAATTCCCATTAAAATACCATTAGTATACCTCACAGATTTAGAGAAAACATTCCTTAAATTCATCTGGAATGGGAAGAGACCCAGAATAGCAAAAGCAATCCTGGGCAACAAGGATAAGTCAGGTGGAATCACAATCCCTGACCTGAAATTATACTACAAAGCCACTGTAATAAAATCAACCTGGTAATGACTAAACAACAGACCTGAGGACCAGTGGAACAGCCTGGAAGAAACAGCCCCAGCCACAAACACACTCAGCCACCTAATCTTTGATAAAGGGACCAAACAAACTCAGTGGAAGAAAAATAGCCTCTTCAATAAATGGTGCTTGAAAAACTGGCTTGGCACTTGCCAAAGACTGAAAATAGACCCAAGCCTATCACCATGCACCCAACTCAAGTCAAAATGGATCACAGATCTCAAGATTAAAACAGAAACACTAAATCTATTGGAAGAGAAAGTAAGTAAAACTCTTGAAGACATAGGAGTAGGCAGAGAGTTCATGAACCAAAAACCAAACCGCACAGGAAATACTTCAAAGAATCAACAACTGGCATCTCATCCTACTGAAAAATTTCTGCACATCTAAAGAAAGCACCAGCAGAGTAAAAACAAAACCCACAAATTCAGAAAAAATTTTAGCTCAGAAAAAGGTCTTCTATCTAGAACACATAAAGAATTAAACAACATTAGCACCCCCCATTTCAAAGACCCAATGCAAAAATGGGCATCTGAGATGAATACACACTTCTCAGATAAAGAAACACAAATGGTGAATAAATATATGAGAAAATGTTCAATGTCACTAGTTATTCAAGAAATGCAAATTAAATCAACACTGAGATTTCATCTCACCCCCGTAAGAATGGCTAGCATTAAGAAATCAACCAATAAGAAATGCTGGCGAGGCTGTACAAAAATAGGAACTCTTCTTCATTGCTGGTGGGAATGCAGACTGGTGAATCCACTGTGGAAATCAGTTTGGAGATTCCTCAGCAAACTAGGTCTAGAGGTCCCATTCAACCCAGCTATTCCCCTTCTGGGTATTTTCCCAGAAGATCTGAAAACATCATATCACAGTGATGTATGTACACCCATGTTTACAGCAGTGCAATTTGTAACTGCTAAAATGTGGAAGCAACCCAAATGTCCATCCACTGAGGAATGGATTTTAAAAAGTGGTATTTTTATATAATGGAATATTATTCAGCTATAAAGAAAGATAAATTTGAGGCTTTTATAGGTAAGTGGTCATAACTAGAGACCATACTCATAAGTGAAATAAATCAGACATCCATGTATAAGCAACATATTGTCTCAGTAGTATAACAACCTGAAAGAGTGAATAAAATCTAGAAGGTATGACAGACATTGTGAAATGAAAGAAAACTGCTCAAAAGTAAAGAGCAACTGGGATGAGGGAAAAGAGGAAAGAAAGAATGGGAAATTATGTGTATATGTATATACAGGATAGCTAACATAGTTGTACTACTGACTTCTGTCACTTTACTGAAAGGAACAGTTAATGATTAATTATTTAATCAATCTTGCATGTCTATATTTGTGTTCCTGAGAAACCAGTTTGAAGATATCAATATGTAATACAACAACCATTGTTAATTTCCTACCACATTGTCTGTAATTCAGTATTGCTTGTATTGTTCTTATGCTATTTTGTAAATGGGTGTCTGTTTGTTAATATGTTTTCCTTCTTTTATTTTTAAAATAAATTTTCAAAAAGCAATTCCTTGTAAGATTCTTTAAAAACTGATAAATATATCCCAACACTCTGACAAAAATAGTATTTGTTAAAACAAATCATTAAATGCTCAAAATGATTAAGTGAATTCTCTGAATAATTTTATTCTAATAAATTTGAAAGTTGAGTAACAGACAACTTCCCTGGGAAATGAGCTATGAAAGCTGACTCAGGAAGACAGAAAATCTAAATAGTTCTATTGCCAATAAAGGCAATTTACTAGTAATCAAATACTTTCCCATAAAGAAAACTTAAAGCTTACATGGCCTCACTGGTGAAATCTGACAAAAATTCAAGAAAAAAATTATTTCAGTCACATGCAATATAATCCAGATAACAGAGAAATTTCAGAGAATTATTCTCCAATTTATTTTCAATGACCTTTAATGCCAAAATCAGGCAAAATAAAATTATAAGAGTATATCACTTATGAATAGTGATGCAAAAATTAAATATTAGTACATACAACTCAGTAATATAAAAATTATATTTACTTGATCATTCACATGTCTAAGTTATAAGTTCACAAAAGAAGCAAAAAAATTCAACCTATTCTTGGGAAACTATAAACTTTGAAAATTAAAACAAAATCTAAAAATTATACATTATCTTAATCTGCTCACACAGACACAGATAATTAATCCACAGTAAACATAATACTTAAAGGAATATGAGTATAACTTTCCTTTAAAATTAGAGAAAAGTATTCTGTAGTACTAGTTCTTTAAACACTACTCTGATGGTTTCAGAATTGCAGTAAGCCAAGAGAAAAAATAAAATGTACAGAACCTGCAAAATAGAGAAAACCATCATTATCCAAGGATACTATGGTATAAAGAAAATCTAAAAAAACCTACTAAAAATTATTCAAATAATAAGACCATGAAACAAGATTGTTGAATCAAAATCAGTATTTGAAAATCAACTGTATTTTATAGTCCATCTACAAACAGAAGATTAAAAATAATTTAAATATGATTTATCTACAGTCAATTTTAAAATACCCAAAACTTTGGAGTGTATCTAATAAAATGATTTAAAGTTCCTTTGGGTAAAATTACAAAACTTTATTGTAAAGAATACATAGAGGTATATAATATTTTCATAAATTAAAAAATTCAGTATTTTAAATATCGTGCTTCTCTCCAAACTGACCAATAAATTATAGCATTTCCAAGTAAAACAACAGGATAAAGCTATATGTTATAGCTATCACAGCTATAAAACTGGATATGCTTATTCTACTTTGGGCTGAAAATGTAAACAGCCAAGAATAGCCAAGATTATTCACTGGTTAATGTTAGAATTCCCTAAGATCTCATTTTTCCTTGTAATTTCCACTTTGCTTTGTGAGTGCCTGCTATTGTTATCCGGCAGTAACTTCTAAAGGTGACTTCCAAGCCGAACGTGGTGGCACTCAGGAGGCTGAGGCAGGAGGATCCTTGCACGTTTGAGACCAGCCTGGGCTTTGAAGTGAGCTCAAAGTCAGCCTGACCTGCATAGAGAGACCCTATCTCAAAAAGACAAAAAGAAAGAAAGAAAATAAATAAAGGTGGCTTGCAAATTAAATGAATCTAACTCTGGTTTTAAATTCCAGGTTCATCTCATCCTGAACAAAGAAATAAACATAATGAGCAAAGAGTAGTGGCAAAGTTTATTTATAAGAAAGTAAACATGAAAAGTAAGACACAAACTGGCTCTGCAGAGTGAGTTGGAGCCAAGAGGAAAAAGCAATACCAAAGGATACCATAGAGAAAACTGGGAAGCCTACAAGAGGAAAGCCACACTAGAGGGCTCCTCTGACATCTGCATCCTTATATATTGTACAGTCTCATGGAAACTTGGGAGAACTTCTACATACGGGTCCTGAGAAGCTATGCTGGGATCCCACGCCTCAGGATGAGGTCAGGACTAGACTATCCTATTAAAAACCTACTCAAATTCTCATGAGAAGTCCACGTGCAGGGCTTTGGGAACTGTTCTGCCCATGTGTCCAGGATCTTATAATTAACAGGTCACATCTATTTTCCCAGGCAGATTTGCCACACCCTAATCTCTTATCTCACTGTGATGTGATCACAAAATTATTACGTATAAAAGTATGGCCATGGAACATTAGATTATGGCCGGATATCTAGAAAAATTTTCTTCACTTAGTGTCTGGGTTACTTGTCTCTTGTTGCTAACAAAACACCTGATGCCCAGAATTAAGGAAGGAAAGGTTTATTTAGCTCGCAGTTTGTGGAGGTTTCAGTCTATTATCAGCTGGCTCCAAGGCAGAGTGGCAGGGCACAGGGCAATACTTCAAGGCAGCCCAAGACGGCAAAACCAGAAAGGGGGGATGAGCAAGCCTCTTTCCCTCCCTTATATTGTAAGCAGGCTATCCCCAGCCAGGGATGTGTAGCACTCACATAATCTCCGTGCCCTCCTCTTGCACAGGCTCAGGATGAATACAAAGGACCCAGGCCCCCTGCTCAGTGACTCATTTAACCTTCTAAATTTCTCACAATGACACAATGAACAGCATCCTAGAGCAGGAAGGGCATGTCCTTTTCAACCCAGGCTGTTGAACTGCTGAGTCACTTAGCCAAGCCTCTAGACTCCTCAAGTTGACACAATGTATCAACCATAACACTTAACAACCTAAA
Source organism: Chinchilla lanigera (assembly GCF_000276665.1). NCBI lineage: Eukaryota > Metazoa > Chordata > Mammalia > Rodentia > Chinchillidae > Chinchilla > Chinchilla lanigera. The sequence goes on along the minus strand of NW_004955419.1, from coordinate 22,431,917 downwards.
TATTTGAACAACAGAATCTTTCTGGAATAGTCCTATGGCAAGAATATATTTGAAAAGCATATACACATTAGGATGATTTCAAAGAATTTAGTTTTAACGATATAAACACACTTATCTGTACCACTAGAATAGCAGGAAGTAGTATACAGAGAAACTGATAATCTTTACTTTTTCTTCACATTAAGGCAAACTTATATTGTTCCCCAATTATGTATGTGGTATTTAAATCCTTAAAAATCAAAATAGTTTTATCTCTCAGTATAATCACTACTAACATTTTAAAGTGGTTGCTAGAAAATGTGTTTAAATACTATCACATATCTATTTTCATTGTTAACTAAGATTCTTCTAAATATTATTTTTAAATTACTCAGTTCCCTTAATATTGGTATTTAAAACTTGTAAAAATTGTGATCTTTAGACATAATGCTGCAATGACCATCTGTAAAGAAAAAGATTTATCTTTAAATGATGTCAGTAAAGTAGTTTACAACATGTAAAATTATTTCTGAAGACTCTTCATTTATAGTGAGCAATTTGTTATCCTAAAAGTTATTATTTGATATGTATATGTGAATATATAAAAACATACATACATAGAGACACATAATTTTAAACTAGTTCAAGATATTCTAAATATTTATTTTTTAAAATGAGATTGCATTTTAAAGACAAGATAATCTGGTAGATGCCAATGAGAATTTCAGAAATCACTTCTAGCATTGCTTGATAAGAGAAAAGAAGTTTTCAACTTTCTTTTGGGATAAAAATCACTGAAGCAAATAAAAATTTTCTGTGAAAAGATTAGGAGAGTAAACTGGTCCAAAAGAATAAACAAAAAACATCAAAACTAATGGAAGAGACAGATGTTAGATAAGATGAGTATGTTGAATTGCAGGCTGTTGTTTGTTCGGTTTTGAGAAACGTGACTAGAAAACATTGCATTTTCTTTTCAGGGCTATCGGAGTGAAAAGAACTTATAAATGAACCATTTTCTCTTTTAAAGTTAGAAACAAAGGATGACTTCAACAGAGAGTCAAAGAAAAACGTTACTGAAAAGGAAAGCACTGATAATAGGAAATAACAAAAAATACTAAATTTTTAAAGAAAATGTAAGCCCTCAAGAGAATTAAGTAACAAAGTGAGGAATTTACAGAATAATAAAGAGGCAGAACCAGGGAAGATTGTGACATGCTATAAAGGGACACAACCTTTTCTTCATTAAATTAGGTCCTAAGAAATAAAGAATAGCTTACACGGTTTTCCTGTACTATGGAAGTTGAGAGTCTATTTTGAGAATAAACAAATGAAGCAACTGTAAAAACCATGTAACACTATCAGGCAGGTAGTTAGATATTAGCGGGCCTAAGAGACAAAGTAGGAGTCCAAACTGCAAGCTTTGCCAGTTATAGTTAATAAGCAAAGACCTCAGTGTATAACACATTTATGTACTATAGTGGATTAGGACACAGACCTAAAGAGATGGGCCTCTATTTCTAAAACAAAGCATAGGGCATTCCTGGTTGCCACACCATATAGCCTAGTCATACTGGCAAACAGGAACATTCTTTAAAGATGCTCCTGATTTAGGCTGAGACTTGATTTACTTTTTTTTCTTTTATTTTATTTTAAAGTGAAAAGATAACAAAAAAAACAACAGCCAAGACAAAAACAAAACAATACAAAAACAATAAAAATGATACAGAATTTCAAAACAAGGTGATAAGAAGTTATAATGGTTGTTACATTACAGTGTTATCTTCAACATAGTTGTTCAGATTACCAGATGTAAGAATGCAAGATTGATCAAACAATTAAAGAGAATAAAAAATAATTTTAAAAATTAGAAATGATACAGAGTTTCACTAATCAAGATAGTAGGGTTTCAACAATAGTTATTAGATTTCATATTGTTGTCTTCAAGTTAGTTGTTCAGATTACCAGATATAATCATGCAAAATTGGTCAGAAAAAGAAAAAATTAAGCATTAACTGTTCCTTTCAATAAACCAATAGACATCAGCAGTACAGTTATCGGAGTTATCCTTGCATATCCATATATATTTTCCCTTCCTTCTCTCCTTCTTTTCTCCTTTCCCTCATCCCAGTTATTCCTTCCCTTTGAGCAACGTCTTTCCCTTTCACAATATCTACTGTACCTTTTGGGTTTTATTTACTTGTTCAGGTTCTTACACTAGGGAGACAATATGATGTTTATACATGCAGGTCTGATTTATTTCACTTATGAGTATGGTCCCTAGTTGAATCTATTTTGGAGATTCCTTAAAAAACTATGATTAGAGGTCTCATTCAACCCAGCTATTCCCCTTTGGGGTATTTTTCCAGAAGAATTAAAAACATCATACCACAGCGATATATGTGCACCCATGTTTATAGCAGTGCAATTTGTCATAGCTAAATCTTGGAAACAATCCAAATGCCCATCAACTGAGGATTGGATAAAAAAGATGTGGTGATTTTATACAAGGAGACTTGATTTAGATTAGAAGTTATCTTTCTTTAATGTTTTTCCAACATTTCTTATATGATTAAGGATCCCGAGGGAACACTAACTATCTGAAAATGAAAGGAAGATGCTTTGCAATTCTAAAGTAACCTCGAAAAAAATTGGTTCAAGAAACAAGCATAATTCCCAGACCTCCAGGAGTAGCTCTCCAGGGCATTAAAAGACACCCAAGTTCGTACTCAGCACAGATACCTTTGTTACACTGCCCATCTTCTCACTTGAAGGACTACATCTCTATCTACTTTACAAGAAATTCCACCTCTACTTCTTCACAGTCATCTACGCTCTTGACTGGGATTTTCATCAAGGCCACAAAAAGATCCAGAAGGTTTTCAAGAGCAGATTTCTCCCAGCATTGGAACCTGGCTTCCTGGTGACCTGCCTCCTCTTCCATGAATGCCTTCCATGGCTCCCTCAATGCTCTGCACTGATTCAAATGTTTATGGCAATTTTTGTCAAACAAAAGCATTAACAGTAGTCCTCATCCGCCTCATTCACTGGATCTGGCACCTTAGGACTTCTGGCTGTTCTCTGAAATCAAAAAGACCAAGGAGGAGGGAGAGCTAAATGGAGAGGAAGAGGATGAATGAAGAATTAGATGTATTATGCACATAAACCTGTGCCCCATGATGAATGTAATCATTATGATCTGCAAACATGTACTAGTACATATAAAAAGTTTAAATGACCATAAAAGATAAATATTTGAATCAGTTCAGGACATCAAGGCAGCCAGGACAGCACAATTAAAGACACTCATGGAAAAGGACTTCCAAAACTGGCTCAGAATGTAACAATAGTGATGGGATAAGTGTGTGTGAAGCAAGCGGGAGTATTTTAAGGGAGATTAAAGTATGTCTGTTTTGTTTGATACAAGTTCTCCTTATGTAGACCAGGCGGGCCTTGAACTCACAATGATCCTCCTGCCTCAGCCTCCCCAGTGCTAGGAATACAGGCATGCACCACTTGATTTAGATTAGAACTTATCTTTCTTTAATGTTTTTCCTAGATTTCTTATATGATTAAGGGTCCCGAGGGAACACTAACCATCTGAAAATGAAAGGAAGATGTTTTGCAACCTTCAGCTGCAATGTGTCATTTAACATAATTTTTAAAAAACTTTAAACATTGACTGTAATTTTTTACCATATTGGGTACACTGAGTTTGCAAACCAAACCTGCATGCACACAAATAAAAAAAAAAACACAGAAAAATCTCTAAACATTAGTATTTATTAAATTTAAAAATAAATTTTTATTTGTGCCAATCAGGTTGGTGCACACCTACAACTCCAGTACACTGGCAGGCTGAGACAGGAGAATCACAGGTGCAAGTTTAGTGAGGGCAAATTAGTGACATACTGAGACCCTGTCTCATGCTGGACCAAATGCAAATGGTTCTGTTTTTCATTTGCACTGCCAAGACCAACTGGTTGGATGGCAAGCGTACGGTCTTCGGGAAGGTGAGAAAGGACATGAACACTTGAGAAAGGACATGAACACTGGGGTGGCCATGGAGCGCTTTGGGTCCAGCAAGACCAGAAAGAAGATCATCATCAGCGACTATCAACAAGTCGAACGCTGGTGACTTGTGTGTATCTCGATCACCAAACCATTCCTGTAGCTCAGGAGAGCACCCTGCGCTCCACCTGCTCAAAACACCCCATCATCTCTGTCCTTACTGCAGTTCTTTGGAGCTGGATTGCAGAGTTGCATTTATGGTTAATAATAAAAACTAAATAATAATTGCCTCTTAAAAAGAAAAACTAAAAATTAATAAAGGGGTTGAGGCAATGGCTCAGTTCAAAGATAGCACAGAAAAATAGTAATAATAAATTATTATTTCTTCATTGTGCATTATAACTGTCCCTATAATTTTATAATAAAAATTTATTTTTAGAAAGGTTTAGGAATATTGTATTAGGATTATGCATATTTCTACATTGTTGAAAAAGTTGATAATTGAATTAAGTGAAATATTCCTTTTAAAAATTCCATGGATTCCATTTGTAATAGTATATGAACCTATTAAAGCCAGTTTAATTCAACTTCCATTCAAGTCCTCTTGTTAGTTATTTCATATTATAGGGAGAACCTGCTTAAGATGAAAAATATTTGCATTATCTTATTATAGTGATTCTACTTTAATCTTTTCTTTCCTCAAACCAATACTTTGTTTACTTTGTCTATTTGTAATGCTTTCAATATATCAGTCCCAAATTCATGTTCTTACATGCCAGAGGGAGGTTTTTTTTTTATTTGCTCAATAGAAGATGGTGTTTAGTTGTAGATTCTCTTTCTCCTCCAGCAGGAATTTTAAATATGATAGATAAATCTTTAAAGCTAAAATTGTGCATAAAACCAGACTCTGTATCGACTATTGTGCTGACTGCATGAAAAAATATCTTGAATACAAAGCCACCTCCTTAATTCAGAGACTACATCAATTTATTATTTGACTTTTTTCTGACAAAACCAAGTGAATGATTGGTTTACTGGGAATTAAGGTCATTTTAGTAAGCATCGAACTAATACAGAATTTTGCTCAACCTACATAGACATCATGCAATTGAATTCACCTGATCTGACTAGGCTGAATTTCTCTTTCGCTTCAGGATACATTTTCTTTGTGAACCTGGGTGCAGGACTTAAGGAAGAACCTTCACAGATGTAAAGGGATCTTCTTTTGGTATGCAACAACTCAGTAGCTAAACATCTCTTCCTCTTCCAAACAGAGTCTAAAGTCCCACCGTGCTCATTTCACAGATATATAAACTGAGATTCAGGGTAAGTAGGTGGTTACTTCACATGAAATCATACATTAGAGGCAGAATTGGATCAAGGAACAAAATTTTAGCACATAAGTCCATGCTATGCTTAGGAAATTAAAGCAAACTCTTTTAATCCATTTTTTGTTGAAAGAGCTATTTCAATCAATTACAATAGATAGATACATATGGTTTTGGTGGGGGAAATTATCTGGGGTAAGATAGGCAAGTAATTGCCCAATGAAAGGAATAGTTAATGCTTAATATTGTTTTCTTAAGGTTTTGACCAATTGGGCATGCTTTTATCTGGTAATCTGAACAACTACTTTAAAGATAACAGTATGCAATATAACCACCGTTGTTGATTTCCTATTATCTTGTTTTGAAATTCTGGATTATTTCTGTTCTTTTTTATTTTACTCTTTTAAAATAAAAATATAAAAAGACAGGCAAGTAAAGCAGCATCAATAAATAAACTAGTCTTCACGTGAACAGGAAATTTAAGGCTGAAGCCCATGTACGAAGTCATCAAGAGGTGTGTGACCAAGGATGGTACAGGTTGCAGCTCCCCCAACACAAATAGATTGAAATTTCATTTATAGCACACTGTGTATTGAATATGCAGCAAGTAACATGCAAATCTAGAGCTGGGAAAATGGTGAACATTTGGTTACCTTTTACCAACTTGTCCTTAGATTGTAGCTGAGTGTGGAGGTGCAGACTCACTTGCAATGCCTAAACTACAAGACTGGGAAGCAGCAGATGATTATAAACCATTCATGAGAAGTAGAAAAAACAATTTTTTGACAAAACTCATACTTCCTGTTTAAGGATTTTCCCCATGTATTATGCTAAATAAGTGAGAAATTTTCAAATATACTTATATAATTTTTCTGTAATTCATCAATAATACTGATCCCTAAGCCTCCTTCAGAAGATTTGATAAGCTATTCACTTAGCCTGAAGAGCAAAATGTAGAAAATGCCATTGCCTAAGGGCTTCCTTGGAAAAAAATAATTGAAAACATAGCCAGCTGCCAGATGGAAGATGTGTTTGCAAAGCTCAGAAAACTGCTGCAGAGCAAATACTGCTGAATAACAGCAACTGGGGCTTGCATTGGCACTTGTTATCTATTTGCAGTCATTCATAAAATTTTAATCATCGGACATTAAACAGAACACAGAAGAGATATTGCTATGGTCTGCTAAGTGTTACTGTTGGAGGAAGACCTATTGTTAGAGTTATGAAAAATACAATAGCTCAAACCACTGTAATGATGGAAGAGAACACAATTTCTGTTGTTCTTTCATCTAAGAGGGTAGAGCTGACTGATAAACATGCAAATTATTTCATTTAACTTATTGATGATCTACACAGAATCATAGGGCAATATCACACTATACTGATGTATACTACAACCACTTAACTCTATAAAAGTAATCTAGAAATAACCTTTCCTTAAGATATCAATACATAAGAGAGTAGTGAAATTAACTTGCTTAATTACTCTTTGGTTGCTCAGTATTACCAAAAATTATTTGCGAAGTCAATCTATTTATGCAGATGTTTTGTATAACAAGAAAACTATAAAAAGAATGTGTCAAAAATAAGATATACAACAATGGAACACAGAACTTAAAGCTGGACAAAGCGAAGGTGTTTATTTCTCTCTTCTCTGTTATTTTTGTATCAATGAAAACTGATAATGCCTAGTTCACATAGTTTGGGGGATAATTTAATAAGACACCCTAAGTATGCACTTGAATCATTTTCTAGTTTACTATAATGCAACAACTACTACAAAGATATTTGATTATTGCTGCCCAGTTTCTTAACCTAGAATTATAAACTATGAGGAGAGAATTTTCAACAGAACCCACTAGAGAAAATCTGGCCACTTCATCACTCTCTAACCTCTATCCCAATCCCCCACTCGCTTTAATATTACTCATGGGTTATTTAGTCCAATTCTACAATGATCCATGCACGCCTGCAAGCTAAACTCCAACCAGTATGAGAACTAGCCAAAAATGTGTTAACAGTTCTTATCCTAGGAAGTGGAATTTGGAGATAATTCATGCCTGCCATGCATGATGAATGAGTTTCTAGAAGTGTTTGAAATAACCAGGTACTCATAAGAGTGTCCTGCTGAAACTTTTGACCTATCCTAATGTCATGTATTATCTCTTCTGAGCTGGCCATATACTTACCTCCCCTGATGGGCTGGGAACACTGAATTGCCGGCCTCAGCTCCTGGTCATTACTCATACCCCTCACCACTATCCCCTCTGTTGCTTACAAGTCCATAATGCTACATAAAATCTCTCATTTAGAACTATTTTTTTTTTTTTGAAACATGTCTCCTCCAGTTGGATTTGAGTTTGGCCAGTGTCCCTGTGTTTGTGACGTGGATTTACACCACCATTCACTCCTCCCTCACCTTCTGGTTTTATCTTGTTTCCTGGCTCTGTGCTCACACCCACATAAAATGGTTCTAGTTCACATCCATTTAGTTATTGGCTTTTCATTCTTGAAAGAGCTGTGAGTATCAATAATGCATCCCAGGCCTGCAGTTTAAGACACTCTTGATTGCTTTATAAAGGCTCATTTAGCATAAAACTCCTATAGTCAGGAAAGTTAGTTTGTGGCTTCTGCTTATTATGAAGTTGTTAGATATAGTTTGCTTAAGCTAACAAACTGGCTTTCTACTGAGATTAAATTCTTCATTTCTATCTTATGGTCCATATACAACGAATAAAACATTTTAAATGAAAAGAAACAGTTTTTTTCCACAGACTGTACAAGAATTCACCCCAGGTTCCATTAAAGGGAGTCCTGTACTGTACAGTATAACAGCTTGGGAAGGAGAGAACACATTCTGAACCAATGAAGAAAGAATGTCTGATTACCTGTGTCCACAAAAACAAAAGGCCAAGAAATGTCTAAAGTACCACATTATAAAAAAATTATACAAAAGGCTAAGAATAAGCCATAATTAACTGCTGTATGTGTTAATTAATATCAATTAAGAATAAGCCATAATTATTTGTTGCATGTGTTAATCAATATCAATTACGTTCAGACTCTAAAAGTCACAGCCTCATCAGTTCCCAAATATTGTTCTACAGATTTGGGGCTATGACCAACCATCTCCACAAGGAAGCACTCTGTTAAATAAGGAATTACATGACAAGTCATATTCTTGTGTGCATTTCCTCTCTCTGATAATTCTCAGTGCCTTCCTTCCCTGTCTGTATTTGCAGCAGAAATCATGTTGGCTGGGCTCAATGAAGAGTCTTAACCTATTCCAGTGACGCAAAGAATCATACATGTTTTCTTTTTGTACCTTTCTCCCTTTATACATTTTCTTCTTTCTTAAATATATCCCACATTGTTTTCTCATTTTCTTTCTCTTTTTGTCTTCTGTGCTTTCTCCTCCACCTGTGTTTCGCTTCTTTCCTTCATTTTTTTCATCAATACTTTTCCTTTTCCCACTTTTTCTATTTACTTTTCCAGCTTTCTGAGTAACTGCAAAGGTGTGTATCAATCTTTAACAAACAAGTTTGGAGTAAGTATTTGAGATCATTAAAGGACCAAAATATAAACAATTCACTTCCAGAAATATTAAAAATCCTTCATCAATCAATCAATATCTATAAACACCTCCTGAGAAACTTGCTTGTAACCTGCTAGTCCAACAAAATTCATTAGCTTTACTCTCTCCCTTGTACTCTCCACAGTGTCTCAGAAGGGATAAGTCCAGGAAGGCATGGAGCTTTGCAATTTGGATCAGAAGGCTGAAGGCAAGTCCTTAAAAACACAACTAACTGAAGTTTGGCAAAGTTTATGACAAGGCATTTAAGATGGTTTCACCAGCGATACAAGCATCTTGACTATTTAAGTTAACTTGTAACTTGATTGGCTTAAGAGCTGCCTAGGAGATAAGAAAAGCACACCTTTTGGTGTGTTTGACTATGTCACAGGTTCATAATTTTGGGGATTATGTCTGGTGCCTGGTCCCTTTCTCTCTGTCGTTGTTTCTCCTTTATGATTCCTGGCGATCATTACCCAAGCTACATTGTCCTCCAGTCCCCTTTCAGCAAGATGTGCCTTCCTTGGGCCCAACTAATCATGGACTAAGAACACTAAAACCATGAGTAAAAAATAAATCCTTCCTCCTCTGATTTGCATATGTCCAGTATTTGCTCCCGAGGATGAAAAGCTGATTAATGCTTCTAATAGCAAGCCATGTGTCCAGGTGAAGGAACAGTTGTCTAAACTATTTACCAAGACAAATGCATTTGCCAAAATTATTTGAAGCAAAAAAAGAAATATGGAGCCCTTCACAGGCTTGTGAGATTATCTTTCTGGGTAAGCAGTTAAATTACATCAGCAGTTAAATTACATCAGCATAGTTAAGGTAAGTGAAAGAACTGTTCTTAGTCTGTAAACAAGAAGTGGTGTCAGAACAATACAAAGAAAATAGTTTCCACCAAAATGTTGAATAAAGTTTTTCATGATAAACCCTACAATTATCAGTTTTAGACTATATTGGTTCTTTATCCAGGAGAGGTACAGTACCCCATTTGAAGTATGAGTAGGATGTGTTGTTTGCATTTAGAGTGTACTACAAAGATGCTAAATATATTCCACCATGTAAAGCAGTCCAACATAAAAAAGAACTGTCCTACCTAAAATACTAATGAAACCTCTATTAAAAACAATGGTTAGGTGGTCATAATTTTAAGCATAATTCCGGTTCTCTAAAGACCACAATCAAAGTATACAGATTAGAAACTTGTTCTTTCACAGTAATAATCTCCATTAATGTCCTGGAAAGTTCTGTACCTTTATTTTCACCACTCCATAAAAGACAGGAATGAAGAGCTAAGAGGAAGGAAATAAAGCTGGAAAGGAGAGTTAATATTATAGCTGACACAATCAAAATTCAAATTTTAAAAAAATATATGAAGTAATTTACATTTAAGAAGAATAAGGTTTACTATGTACCATCCAAAATAACACTAAGTTGGCTTCCAGAAGTTTATGGCTTGTTAGTTTAAGTGAGGAAGATTTACATTATTTAGTAGATAGCAAATTTTATATAATCTAATGATCGGTGAAAATCAGATTACATTATCTGAGCATGAGTACTACTTTTAAAGTACAATAGGAAATTTCTGGGCATTTATGCAAGTTCTGTTTTATGAGAAACATTAGCAAATCAAAATGAATTCAGAAGATAATAACCCAGATGATCAAGGGTGTGGGAATCGCTGTGTATTGTACTGTATGAAAAACTACTAAAGTAGCTTAAGGGCATTAAGCTTGGAGACACAGAGACATAAAAGCCAACAAGAGATTCTTGACTCAAAATATTTTAGGATTACCATTTTATTTATTTTGTTTTAGTTTTGGTCTTTTTGAGACAGGGTCTCACTATGCAGTGCAGGCTGGCCTTGAGCTCACTTTGTAGCCCAGGCTGGTCTTGAACTCGCAACGATCCTCCTGCCTCTGTCTCCCAAGTGCTGGGATTACAGGTGTGCACCACCACACCCAGCTGGGATTCTCACTTTAAATGGGAAGTCTGACATTGTACAGGTCTTGTTACACAGACCAGCAACCTCTGTACTACCTCACCTCTCAGAAATGCACTATCTCAGGTCCCACCTAGACTGGAACCTCTAGAATCTGCCTTTTCATAGATTCCAGGTGGTTTTTACATGCAATTTCAAGTCTAAGACATAGGGAAGTATTTCCCTAACATTACCAAAAGCAATAATCCTCTGCTATGAGACACACTGAAATACCAGGCCCAAACTCAGTGTCACGGTTTGTATCTCAATATGTCCCTAAAAGCCTCATGTGATCATAACCAGGGCTTTCAGAAGATGATTAGACTCTGGAGGGTTATAGCTGATTGCTGTCAGGTTGTGGGGTCTGGTCAGAAGAGGTGGTCACCAGGGGCAGGGCCTCGAGGGGTTTTATTCCCCTCCCTATCTTTCTTTTGGTTCTTGCTTCCAGGCTGCCTTGCCATGAGCAGCTCCTCTGAGCCCTATCTTATCACCAAATGTGGACTGAAAAGTAAGACCAATAAACCACTCCCTCTTCAAGTTGTGGCTGTTAGGTATTTTGTCTCAGCAACAAGGGAAGTAACTGAGACACAGAATTTCTGGTTCAGAATTTTGCTGGGGAAATGGTCAGGTAATCAGTAAGTAAAGCCCTCATGTATACCACATGATCCTAATCAGTGAAGTTTGGGAAACTAATCCACAGAACTGGACACGCTATTAAAATCAGCTAGATTTTGACAAGAGTTACTAAAACTTGGTCTTACTGAAAGAATGAGCTGGCTCACGAGGTAAAGCACCCTGGTCAGAAAGCTCTGACAAGCAGATGCTGACCATCTGTCAGAAATGACAAGAAGGCAAGGTTGTCTTCAGAGGGAGAGAAAGTTAAACGATTCTGTGTTTCCTTCCAAATATAAAATGTAGATTCTTCTAAATCCAGCTGTGCTTTCTCAGGCCAATTTGTAGAGACATGCCTACAATTAAAAGCCAGAGGCAAATCCAAGAATAAAACCCTGACCCCCATTTCCGTGGTCTATTCCCACTACTGTCTTTCATGAGCATTTACTGGTAACGCAAGTAAACTGTGATTCTAATGGCAGTAAGAACTGAAAATAGGTCCACCGGTTCCAGGAAGTAATTAAGGTTTTTTCTACTGAGCTCAGCTTGAGTTAACTTCAAGGAAACTTGCAGCTGCCTAGATTTTTCACACCAAGTCATGTCATGGTGCATAATTTGATGCTGTAATTTATTCACAGTTAATTCTTATTAAACGAAGCCCAGTGGCAGTTTTACTGTAATAAAGAAAGTACTGCTTGTTTTATTTCCAGAAATATGTTCAGAGATGAAAAATCGAGCCTCACCTATGATCTGTTAATATACAGGTAATTGTTACGTGGAGTTCTCAAATTGAGCAGCTACAAGGGCTCTCAAATTGAACTGCTATGAAATTCCACTCTTTTATTACTCTGGCTGTTTGAAGAGATTCAATTAGAGTTTTACCCTTCTGTTTCAAACTCTAGTACCAAGTTATACCGCTCACTCAGGACTTCCCAGCAGATATAAGAAAATCAGACATCCATCATTTCATTCTCTCATGTTCTCTTTTTCCACATATTACAAAGGGGGTAATAGTCACTCTGAGAAAGAAGAAAGAATGAAGCAAAGTAAAGAGAATCTGACAGGAGTGGAAATTGGTTTTGCCAGTCTAAGGTTTGGACCTTAAAAGAATGATCAATTTCTTGGTGTTAGTACATGTCATTTGAGTGAGAATAAGACTTGTGTTAGGGGTGTTGCTCTGAGTACAAAGAAATACAAAAAGTGATGTGATTTAAATCTAGATGTCCCCCTAAATCCTTCTGTGCTCATAGGTGGAGTCTCTGCAAAGTGACTGGGCCTTGCAGTTGTGATATTTATCAATGGACCAATGAGCTATAGCTCTGTGTGATGTTGGGAGGTGAAGCCTTGTCAGAAGTGTGTCACTAGGGGTATGACCTATATTCATCTATGCTTACTAGGGAAACAGATTTAATGCACAATATGCAAATATATGAAAATTTACAAGATTGGTTTATAAAGGCCATCCTATCATCAGTGGAAAACTACAATAGGGCTGTCTGTGTGCTGATGTTCCAAAAGATCCACTTGAAGGCCTGGAACTCACTGTAGTGTCCCATGCACATCTATATCAGGAGTCCAAATGGTCTGTGATGGAAGCCTGAAGGGTCTGTGCTGAAAGCCAGGAGATCGCATCCAAGGTGAAAGTGAAGGTAAAGACAGGAGCTCCCCTAAAGAAACAGAAGTGAGTCTTCCTTCTTTGTTTCCTTTTATTTCCATTCAGGTGACAAGCTTATTCATTGGTGCCACTCAGGGTGGGTCTTCTATTTTTAGTAACTCCTTTCAGCTACACTCATAACTATGCTGATCCAATTTAGTTGAGTGTTTCTTCTTCAAGATGACACAATCAGTTAACTGTCACAAAAAGTACACAGTATCTCCCTCCTCCTCCCTTGATCTCTCCCTCTCTCCTTCCTGAAAGCATGGCTGAGCTCTTTCCCCTTTGCTCTTGACTCTGTCTGGAGGCCTGCTGGGTAGTTCATAACTGAAACCTCTACAAAATGAACCAAAAAATCTTTTCATCCTTTGAGATGTGAGTGTGTCTTATTTTGTTCTCAAAATGAGAAAGTACCTAACACAGAGAGGAATTAACCATATGAGGTTCTGTAATGTTTAAACAATGCCATTTGTTGGTCACTTTCTTTAAGCCTTCCAGAGTGCTTAAATTACAGGCTTGCATTATTATGCCTGGCTTTCCCTCAATTTTGAACCTAAGTAACATCAGCCTGTCTCCAGGACTGACCTCTTGACTTAGCAGGGGTTCATGCTGTATGTCTCCAAGTCATGTTCAGTGCTCCCTGTTCCCCAACTCCACTCTCAGCTTTCTGCCATATCCCCTTTATTTTACCCTTGGAAATGTTGGTCAAGTAGTCACCCTGCCCAGCCCAGGGACTTACTAACTCATCCATTCATTTAAAACACTTCTACACACCAATTATGCGTTAGGTATTGTCTCACACAGAGATTACAAAGTGAAAAGAGGCTTACTGATTACAACGTCCACAACAAGTATGCATCTCCTTGCCCTCATTTAACTGTTTTCCCTTTGTAACCAATTAATTAATGCCAAGATAATCTGTAGTAGACATGACTATCAAAATGCTAAAAAATTTTCCTTAATAGAAAGGACCATGAAAATCATCTGAATTTTTGAAGAAAAAGAGAGAGAAAAGGCAAAAGGAAGAAAAGTAGGCAGAAAGAGAGAAAGGAAAGAAAGAAGGAATTAGGCAGGAATGGAGGGGAAAGAAAAAAGGAAGGGAACAAAGAAGAAAAAAAGAAGGATTTACCTCTAGCCCCAATTCAACTCATATTTTGAACATTTGGAGCAGGGACCAGAAAATTAAATTTTTTCCAAGTCCCCTATAATCAGACAAATTTAGAAATCACCAGGCTAAAAGAGTACAACCCAAAATACAGACCTTGGCATTCAAAATTCTCCATAGTCTGTTCTGGCTCCCATATGCATAACTCATAATAGTTCATATTATTTAAGGCACTCAATCCTCTGGTTCAGGTATTTACAATCTTGTTTGCACACCAAAATTGTGAGGTTTCTGAACAGTAGATACATGTTGGCCTAACCCTTGGATCCCTGAAGAACATGAGTCTAGTTCTAGGTGTGTCCTCCAAACAGGCGAATAGTGATTCTAATGTACAACCAAGGATGGAATCTGTGGCCCTGACTACATCACAGCAGGTGACCGGTCTTTTTCTCAAACATCAGCTCCCTTCTTCTCATTGCTGTGTCAGTGTCTTTCCCCGGCTGGAGAATTCTACTTTTCTCCCCTTTCCAACAGTGGAAAATATTTTCCAATGACCTTTCAATGTAATTTTCTCTCTAAAGATTTTTTTCCCTCACTTTGGCCCACAGATCTGAAGTTTTGAGTTTCCACAGCAGTCTGCTTACATTAATCCCTTAACTCATTCTTTGTGTCTGTTTGAAAATATTTGCCACTTCTGTTCGATTAAGCAAAGCCTCTTTCTAGACATGGTGGCATTTTCTTTATGTACTTTATAAGGGCGGTGGTTAGGGTGGAAGGAAGAGAAGCACCGAGATGAACACAACAGAAGGTATTTGGAATACTAGTAATATGCTTTTATATCTTGGACTGCATGGCAGTTCCAGAGAGTACTTATTTCATGATGATCCATTTAGCTATACATTTATAACTTGTGTACCTGTAGTTTTGTTCTTCCTCAATAAAAAGTTTCAAAGAGAAAGAGATAGGATCTACCATCATGAGATGTATATGTAGTCCAAACTCAGAAAACAGACAACTCATCTCACTTCTACAACATTGCTTTACTCTGAGCCACCTCCTTTAGAGAGGGTGAGATCTAAATTTCTCTGTCGTATGGGCCTACTGGATGCTCCACTGTTTTGTTTTGTTTTTGTTTTACTTTTTTGAGACAGAGTCTCACTATGAAGTTCAAGCTGGCCTTTACCTCATCGTGTGGTTTAGGCTGACCTTGAACTTGTAACAATCCTCTTGCCTCGGCTTTCTGAGTGTTAGGATTATAGACGTGCACCACCATACCTGGGTCTGTCTCTTAAATGGAATCATGAAGTTTCTTAAGTCGTTACTGATGGTCTGCTATGTTCTTTAAAATAGGGAGCATCATATTGCTATTAGATGATTGGAAAGAACAAGAATCTATTTATAATCCAATTCTGGGTCAGAAATTCTTCTAATTTTCTATGCCTCCAAAGCAACTTTGAAACTATGGCCTTAAAATATGATATGATATGATAGTCTGTGTTTTTGAAACTTAAACTCCTTTAAGACAAATAGACTTTTAATTTACTAAATATACTGTTTGTGGGCTGGGGATTTAGCTCAGCGGCAAAGTGCTTGCCTGGCAAGTGCAAGGTCGTGAGTTCGGTTCCCGGTACCAGAGAAAAAACCAAAAAATAAAAATTTAAAAAATAAATAAATAAATATACTGTTTGTTAAACCAGTACAAAGGTGGGAATCAGACAAGTTCACCACCCTTAAAATACTTACAGACTAGGGGCTGGGGATTTAGCTCAGCGGCAAAACGCCTGCCTGGCAAGCGCAAGGTCGTGAGTTCAGTTCCCGGTACCGGAGAAAAAACCAAAAAAAAAAAAAAAAAAAAACCTTACAGACTTCTGGGCAAGAAGTACAATCAAAATGCAATGTAAAAAGTAGTATTCAAGATCACAGGGGAGAATTCATATATATCAAGAAAAATGAACATTCTGACCAAACATTCAGAGTCCTACCGTAAAGATCTAATAACATATATATTATATGGTTCTACCTGGGTGGCAGAGAAAGAAGTAGGACACGGTAGTGCACCTCTGCATCTCAGTATTAGAAGGTCAATGGTTCAAGCCCAGCTTGGGTAATTTAGCAACTTACTGAGACCTTGTCCCCAGAGAAAAAGTAAAAAAAACTTGAGATATAGCTCAAGGTGAAGGCCTTGGGTACAATCCCAAGCACCACCAAAACCAGGAAAAAAAGAAATGTAGCAAATTATGTAATGGGAAGCTTATTGCAAGAGCTAAAGCTTTAGGCGAGTTCTGATATTCCAGTCACAGTGCTGACTCCTGCTTATCTAGTGACTGGTGACTGCTACAACAAGCATTCATTCATTTAGCTCGATGCTCAGGCCTAGCTATATGCAAAGCACTACATTAAAAACAAAAATTAAGGCAGATAACTCAAAAAGACAGTGCACCTCTGCCTTCAGTAGGTCATAGAAAAAATAACCAGCCAGGGGAAATTTAAATGATCTGACAAATGCTGTAATTGGGAAGTAGGAATTTTGTTTAAATGCTCAAGTCTGAGAGTTGGGGGAGGTTGGAACTGACCTGAATGTGTCCAAGAAGGAGGGGACTTAGAGATCCTGCAGAAATGATTTGGTCGGAAGAAACAGCAGAGGTAAGGATCCAGAGGAAAAGAATATGAAAGGCTCCAGGATCTGAGAAAATGGTAGGGTAAACGTCAGGAAATGAATGGTAACTTCTGAAACCAAAGACACTGGAAAAGGTCAATATGTGCTGAGCCCTCATAAGCTTCATAAAATGGGCTCAGAATTTTGTCTTTATGAGAAAAGGAGATGTTGGAAGCTTTTTCAAGTATTTTACACAATGGAATGATATTGTATATTAGGTTACTTCTGGTTGCAGTGCCACAATAACTGAGAAAGCAAAAACCTAAAAGAGGAAAGGTTTACTTTGGCTTATAGTTTTGGAAGTTTCAGTCCATGGTCATTTGCCTCCACTATTTCTAAGCCTGTGGTGAGGCAGAAGCATCACAGAATAAAGGACTGGAGGAGAAAAGCTACTAACTTTATAGCAGCTGGGAACAGAAAGAGAGAGGGAAACAGGTGCAGACAAGACATACCTTTCCAAGGCACGATGCCAGGGATCTGCTTCCTCCAAGTCCCACCCCCTAATGTGTCTACCACCTCCCAACATTGACATTAAGTCATGAATGTGTCAATAGGCTGATCCACTGATGAAGTCAGAAGAGCCTCACCTCTGAACATTGCCACATTAGAGACCTAGCCTTCCACAAATGAGCATCTTGGATTTTAGGTCCAAACTGTAATACGTTGTAAATGTTATATGTAAGGGGGGAAAAGTCACTTCAATTGTAGTTTGAAAAATTCACTGTGAGGAGGACCAGATGTGTCAGGAAAGTAAACCACACTTCTCAGCAGGGTACAGCCTGCCACCTGGGATAGTTTGTGATGTTGCATAAGGGAGAGCATAGCATGTGCATGGTGTGCTTTCCACAGGGGAACATTTTACTTACAATTTGGAATAAGTTTTCTCATTTGTATTCTTAAAGATTTTACTGCATACCTGTGCAAACAAAGCCAGAAGAACCCTGCTTATCTGAGGCAACCAATCTTATGTTTCAATCAAGAAAGCACAGAGAGCAGAAACTTTTTATTCATAGCAAGAGATTAGAAAACTTGGTACATTTTTGTCTAGGGCCTGAGGCTTTGCACATGAAAACTTGAAAGCAAAGATTATAGCATTTCTCAGCCACAATTAGTGACTCAGTTCTAAGTAGCAGTCATCTATATAAAAAACATGATATACTTAGATGTTTACTTAAAGTATGTGCTGTATTATTGGGGAGATGCAATTCACCTAATTTCAATATGTGTCTTGTGAAAAAAATGTGGCACAATTACTACATGAAAAGCTTTTGAAGCAATATGTAAAGGTCAATCATGCAAATTTTGAAGGAAAATTGTCAGAAGTTTTGGAGCAAAAAAGAGAACTGTCTTGACTAGGAGCAAAACAATAAGAAGAGCAATCAGAAGAGCAAATGAAAAATTATTTGATACTGCCTTCAAAATCAGTTTCAAAATCATCATCTTGGAAAAGACTGTCCTATTTGAAATTACATTTACAAAAGTGCCTTGCTACAGATATGGCCAGATCTGTTTGAATTTTAAAAAGGAATAGCAACAGTTGCAGTAGAGATTCCACCAACTGACACATTTTAATATATTTTGAAGAGACTGTATTAAGCCCACTTACTTTTATGATTGCTTGGAAGCTTATATCATAATAATTTTATTATATTATTTTTCTGTAAAACTAAGCACATTAGATAAGTTTCCACAGAGAAATACAATGTGTGTGTGTGTGTGTGTGTGTGTGTGTGTGTGTGTGTGTGTGTGTGTGTGTTTTATTATAAGAAATTCATGCACCAAATTTTAGGACCTGGTAGGTACCAAGATCTTCAGGGTGAGGTAGAAAACTTCAGACACAAGAAACCTGATGATTTAGTTTCTGTTTCAGTAAAGAAAAAAAAAAAAAAAACCCTAAGAGCTATGAGAGTTGAAGGTATATCTCCAATTCAAACGCTGACAAGCTCAAAACCCAGAATAATATTTCAGAAGAAAAGAAGAAATGGTGATATTCTAGTTTAAGTATGAGCAAGAAGGGAAAATTTTCCGTACTCTGAGAAGGGTCAGACTTTTACTTGTATTCAGGCTTTTAACTGCTTAGATGAGGTTCACCCTCATTATGCTGGTTAATTACACCCTAGTCAGTATACTGATTTAAATAGTAATCTCACCCAAAAGCACCCTCCAAGGAACACCCAGGATATTCTTCAACCAAATACTGGGTCACCTTATGAAACAGTCAAGTTGACTTCTAAAATTAAACACCACACTAAGCGATTTGACAAGTACTCATTAGTAAAGCAATTAGTAGTATAAAGATTTTCTCAAAATTGAGTGAAATTTTAGGCAAGAATTTTTAATTATGTGTAGAAAGTTTTGCTGGATATAGGGTCATTAATTTCGATTTGTGCTATTTTGTGGGCTGAGAGTTATGTCCCAATGATAGATATCATCAACATGGGTCACAAAACTAGCCCTTTTGTTCCTTCAGGGTCTTGCCTTAACAATCTTAAAGACTAAGAGGCAGAGTTAGACGGTGATGAAGACCTGGTGATTATCTCCTCACAGATACACCAGGTTGAGCAACTATTTGTTCTCCAAAGTGCCATCTCAAGAACTAAGGAGATCAATACATAGACCACAGCATAACAAAAGACTAATGGAAAGTGGCGGGAACATAGGAGTTGCTAGCATCACTCATCCTCCAAGCAATCCTGCTTGAAGAGAGATACCTTCCATTTGGAGAAAAGAGAGAATGAAGTCTATGCTTTAGGCCAAAAACCCAGTAGCAGGCCCTCCAAAGTGAAACCCAGTGCTGGGCAAAGCCTCTCAACTCCTTCTCCAAGGCCAGTGTTTTCAGACTGAACCTTGAGAATGGTGTTATGCCAGAGAACTGACTACCTCCACCACATATTATCCAATCAGGAGCAGCACAACAAGGAATGCCTCCACCCACTAGGGAGGTGGGCAGGAAAGTAGAAGAGGGCTACCTTTGGCAGGTAGTGGGCTCATGGCTTGATACAGGTTGGCAACATTGGTAGCCACAGTTGTGACATAGGAGCTTGGGCTGGTCCAGTCTCAGTGACTATCCTCAGAGATGGCAGAATCCCACAGTGCTGTTTTGAAATGTCTATTTTCTTTTGATCTTGTGTCTGTTTGTTTCCTATCTTTGTGATCTTATTAAGTTACTGACATTCTAAGATGGCTCATTATAATAAAAAAATCAACCCTTATGGTAACTACAAAGGAATAATCTATAATAGAAAAAGTAAAAATAATGAATGCAGAATCCAATCTCCTAGAGTAAATCACTTAACCATAGAAGAAAACTGTAAAGAAAAAAAAAAAAGAGGAGAAAGAAAGAAACAACAAAAAGTGGAAAATAAATTAAAAATGACTACAGACCTTATCATCAATAATTATCTTAAATGGGAGTGTATTAAATTATCCAATTACAAGGCACAGAATCCATTAAAAACAAACAAGCCCCAACTCTATGTTTTTTATGAAAAACTCTCTTCACTCTAAAAGTAAAGGGATGGAATAATTTTCTGAAAATAGAATCCAAAATAAAATAGGAGTAGCCATACCTACATCAGATGTAATAGCCTAAATCAAAAGCAGGAAAAAAAGATAAGAAATGTCTTAGACAATGATAAAAAGGTCAATTCAAGAAGAAGAAATAATGATTCTAAATATCTATGCTCCCAAAATAGGAGCCAGGAAAATATATAAAATTAATATTAATGGATAAAAATGGAGAAATAGACTTTAACACAATAGTAGCTAAGGACTTTAATGCACTCTTTTAAATAATAGCCAGCCATCCAGATAGTCAACAAAGAAACAGAAGAGCAAAATTGCACCTTAAAACAAAGACCTATTTGACATCTACAGAACATTCTATCTAACAGTTGTCAAATGCACATTTGTCTCATCAGCACACAGAACATTCTCCAGGATGGACTGCTACAAAAAATGGCAACAATTTTAAAAAAACTGAGGTCATACTAAATATCTTCTCTGATTACAATGTGACAAAACTAGAAATCAATAACCAGGAAAATTTTGGTAACTATATATGTTATTATAGATATAAAATGGGACATAATATGTCCCTCAGAAAGCTCACTTGTCCCGAGGTGGGGTTTTCAGAAGGTACTTTGATCATGATGGTGCTAACCTCATCAATGGATCAATACATTGTTGAGTTCATAGGTGAATGAAATTTTACTAGCTGGAGTCCAGTTGAGGTACCTAGGTCAAGCAGGCATGCCTTTGGAGGATAGATCCTGTTCTCTTATTCATCCTGCTTTCTCTTCTTCCTATCATGTGGTGAGTAGCTTTCCTACATCATGCTCTTCTGACATGCTGTTTCTGCCTTGGAGCCAGCCACTCATGGACTCAGACCTCTGAAACTGCAAGCAAAACACATTTTATCCTTACATGTGCCATGTATTTTGTTTTAGCAATGAAATAGCTAATAAAATAAATTGGTACCAATAAGTTCACTGTTGTGGCTATACCTGACAATGTAACATATCTGTGGGAGGAATTTGGAAAAGAGATAAAATTTAGAAGCCTTAGAATTCTCTAAGTAGAGTTTAATAGGTAATTCTATTCTATTCAAGGCGCAGAAGACCTGAATGCTACACAGGCATGGTGTTGCATGCCTGTAATCCCAACATTCTACAAGGTAGCTGCAGGAGGATCACAAGTTGTACCCAACCTGGGCAAATTAGTGACTTAGGGAGACTGGTAACAAAGCTCAGTGACAAGGCTCTGGGTTCAATTCCCAGTACTGCAAAAAAGGAAATAAGACAAAAGGAAGAAGGAAGGAAGGAAGGAAGGAACGAACGAACGAACGAATGAACGAAGGAAGGAAGGAAAGAAGGAAGGAATGAAGGAAGGAAGGAAGGAACGAAGGAAGGAAGGAAGGAAGGGAGGGAGGAAGGAAGGGAGGAAGGAAAGGAGGGTTGGCGTGAGGAAAGGAGAGATGCTGATAAGAATATAGACTGTAAAGACTATACTCATGAAGCTTCAGATGGGAATCAAGACTATTAGAAATTGGACTAGCAGATTCATGCTGTATTTTGGTAAAAATTGGTTCACATTTTGTCCATGTCTTAAGACTTTGTGAATGTTTTGGTGGTTCAGTTATTAACCTGACAGAGAAAATTCCAAGGCAAAAAAATATTTGGGCCATTGCATAAGTATTGCTAGATGATTTTAGATTCACAGTGAGAATTGGGGGCAAAATGAGAGGAGAAATATTTGAAAAATGTGCAGTCTAGCCAGAAAAGTAGCACGTATAAAATTGCAGCCAAGCGTGGTGTGACTGAAGAGATTTGTGTCACTAAAAAGACAAAAACCTTGTACTGAGACAATAAAAAATGCTTTGAAGGCATCTCAGGAATTGGCCAGATGCCACCCATCATGGGCTAAAGGATATAAAAATGTGAATGCTCTTAAGAGATTTTACTGTGAGAAGAGCCCCAGTCACTTTGTTCAATTAGGGCCACGTAAGGATGTGTCACCTTTAAGTCCAGCTACCTAGACATTCCAAGGCTGTTGTAGTCTAGGTCCAAAGGGGCCTGTCTGCTGCTTTCCTTTATTTTCATTTTGGTATTGTTCATGTGTAGGTGCCTTTTTCAGCATGCACAATACAATAGCTGTAGGTTCATGAAGGTTTCCACCCTGATTTCAAAGGAAAGCCCAGGAAGCCAGGCAATGTGTGACAGGGTCAAAGTCCCTGGTATGAGTCGCTGAGAGAGCATTGTGTAAAGCTTCAGGAATAAAGCTGAAGCTGCAATAAACCCCAGGAAATGGAGAGATGCCGGAAAGATGGCATATCTGCCAAGGACAGCTATAGGGAGTGAGAAGAGCCATTTTAAGAAAGAGGCTGTATGGTTGCAGCCAGCAAACCATAGGAGTGGCTATGCCCAAGCCCTTTGGAGTTCACACCTTACCACAATATACACCAAATGCTTAAGATGGCAATACAGAGTTAATGTTTGCCTTGCCGGGTTTTGACATTGCTTTTGCCCCACTTCCTATTCCCTTATTCTCTCTTTTGGAATTAAAATGTTTACCCTGTGCTCTTGTCTATTGAAAGTAGGTAACTTGTTCTTTTTAATTGTGTAGGAATTTAAAGCTAAACGTTTACCATGAATCTCAGAAGATACTTTAGGGCTGGACTTTTGAGCAATGCTGGAACTGTTGAGATGTTGGCACCTCTTTAAGATGGACTGAATCTGTTTTGCATAATAAGATAAACAGGAGCCTTTTAGGAACCAGGCAGAATATTATGACTGACATCTAAAATATTCCCCAAAAGTCTCATGTGTACAGAGGTTAGGTGTTCGGTAGGCAATTGAACCATAAGGATTGTAAACTCATCAACTGATCAGTCCATTCTTGATTTCATAGTTGAATGGGGCATTGGAAGGTAGGACCCAACTGGAGGAGGCAGGCCACTGAGGACAGACTTTGAGCAGTTTATCGTGTTCTTTGACCCTCCCCACTCCTTCTGCTGCCCAGCTACCATGAAAAAGAGAAGTAATCAACAAAGTTCTGAGAAAACCTACAGAATGGGATAGAATATTTGTAATCCATACATCTAACAAGGGGTTGATATCTAGAATATATAAGAACTTCAAAATTTCAATAGTAAAACAGTTAATAACCTCATTTAAAAATGGACAAGAAATTTAAGTAGCCATTTCTCAAAAGGAGGCAAATGGTCACAGGTACATGAAATTATATCACTAATAATTAATGAATTGTAAATCACAGCCCCAATGAGACATTATCTTACTCCACTTAGAATAGTTATTATGAAATACAATAAAGATAACAAGTATTAGCAAGAATGTGGAGTAAAGGGAACCCTTGTTCATGGTTGATTAGATTGAAAATGAGTATGGCCATCGAAAACAGCATCGTGGTTTCTAAAAAATGCAGAAATAGAACTACCACATGATCCAGCAATCCCAGTACTGGGTAGATATCCAAAGGAAATAAAATTGTGTATTGAATAGACCTGTGCACCCCCATTGTATTGCCAGAACTATTCACATTAGCCAAGAAGTGAAAGCAACCTAAGTGACCATCAACTGGTGAATAAAGACAATACAATACACATACACAATGGAATATTATTTAGCCAGAAAAGAATGAAATCCTGTCATATATGACAACATGGATAGAATTAGAGATCATGTTAATTGAAACAAGCCCAGTAAGAAAGACAAATTCTGTAGTATTTTACTCATATGTGTAATGCATTGAAACATGATACAGCACCTAACCACACATTGAAACATGATACAGCACCTACTACTATCTACAATTGCTATGTTTCATAAATCAGTTAAAAATAAATTTTAAAGGAAAGAACATTCCACATTAAATATATAAAATGTGTACATAACGCTTGCAAATCAAAATCATTTAGTAATGTTAAACATAAACATCAGTACTCCCTGTGTCTTTTTCATACAGCTGATCCCTCTTCAAAGCACGAACAGAAGTGACCAAAATATAGAATTGAAATTATGATAAAGGTAAACTATTCCCAGGGTGAGGGATATTTTAGTGTAAGACTTAATTCTAGAAGTAAATAGTAGGGGAGAGCACAAAAGGTATCAAATGACATATGTGATATCAAATGATTTGTCAAAAAATACCAGGTGATTTGTATTCACAGAGGTTTGCTGTTGTTATTTTTCTCTGTATAAAGTTTGGATGTTTTAAGGAGCCTACAGAAAATTGAAGAAGCTCAGCACTGACATGGCTTGGAGGCCCTCCTTGTGGAATTGAATAGACACCTGTTTTGAACAGTAGAGACACAGCATTTCTATTAGTTTCTTTCCTTTTATTATAAACCTATTTTGCTCTCTTAAGCTACTGTGTCAAGGGACTCTTGGACAAGTGAACCTTGCAGGCCCTGGTGACTTTGGGGCCATTTATGACATGTCATTCTTTGCTCAACTGTAAAGCTACACTATGAAATTGAAAGTAGAAGATGGTACATCAGGATTTAGACAGTTATATTTCAAGAAAATATTTGTGTAACTAACAATAAGGAAAGAATAGAGAGAAAAATAGACAAATGTTCTGGATAATAAAAAGTTTTAAGTGACTTCTATTTTGTAGTATTTCTATTAAAGATAAATGGGAGCCTATTAGTGCTTCAACTGAGAAAACAAAAGCTGTGACTAGGGTATCTACAGATAAAGTCTTTAAAAATTTCCCTTTTCCTAAGTCAGAAGGAAAACTTTATTTCCTATAGGTATATAAGTATCCTTTTTGATAAATTCATCTGACTGAATCTTTTCTTACTACATTTTTTTCCTTAAGTGAATCTTTTTAATCACTTACAGTTAACAAAAGCAAGAATGATTTTCCTGATTTGGGCAACCTTCTCCAAAAACGGGGTGAAATTGACCAATATTCATGACTAGTGAATCCCAGAGACCAAGAGTATGACTGTATAAATGCCACTGTTCATTAACTTACTTGTGTATGCACCTACACTGCCAATTACTTCAAGGCATATATTGTTTTGAAGAAAAATATGTTAGCAGCAAAATGCCTAAAACAAATTATATTTCTAATCTTAAGGATCTTTTTACTTCAACATATATAGTAACTTACATATAGACAGCATTTTTTTCCATCTAGAAGGTTACTGAATTCTTAACAATTTTCAAATACAGTCAAATGTTAAGGTTCTGCTGTCAAAAATATACATTTATGAAGGTAAGATAACATGTTTTCAAATTGCCTTAAACTCTCATCTCTGCCTTTTTAGATCACAATTATCTTCATGTCAGTATCTTTTCCACAAGATTATGGGCTCTTTATGTCTAGAAGTCATGTCTGATCTGCCTTTATATCACCATTAAGCAAACAAACCACCTAGCTTGTAAGGAGTAAAGACAGCAAACTTATATGGAATAAATAAATGGAAAAATAAATGCTCAAAAGATAACTGTGGAATAATCTGTTGAACACAGTTTTAATGTTTTTGCACTGAAAGATGAAGCAAGGCTATTGGTACTAATCAGAAATGAATACTGTCTGTCTACCAAGGCACCATTGACCTTCAGATAAGAAGGTTATCCTGGGTTACTCCAGCAGGGTCAAACACAACCCTTAAAAGCAGAGAGCTTTCTCCAGCTGAATCGATGGGGTGGCGGGTGACATGATAAGGACTGTAGTGACTGATAAGTAGCTAAAAGTGAATCATACCCAACAGTCAGCAAGAAAATGAGGACTTCAGTTTTATAACTACAAACTACTAGATTCTACCACTAACCTGAGTTCCTTGGAATCAGACTCTTTCCCTGGGTCTCCAGATAAAAATCCAACATAAACCAAGCTGTCCCAGATTTCTGGCCTTTAGAGTATTACTTTAAGAAACATAAACAGAAAAAGAAAGAGTGAAAACTACATTCTTTCACCACAGGCAAATTTATGAAAATCCCTGTATTTAAGGGATGCAATTAAGCTTTAATATCTCACTTACACTGATATTCAGATTTCAACATAGCAAAGAAAAAGCGAGCAGTTACAGAATACGCTACAAATAGAGCAGATCTGTGTAATAAATCATAAAAGGAAGTGGAAAAAATTAGGCCACCTTATCTGAAATGACTGCTAGAAGTTTTGACCAAATACAAAATGGCTTCTGAATTGGGAAACAAATGACCAAAGAAAACATCATAATAGAATTATGTAGCACTTCTTTTTTGTATTTTAAAAATAAAAGGGGGAAAACATTAACAGACAGACAACTTTTTACAAAATAGCAAAAGAACAGTATAGACAATGCAAAGTTACAAACAAAGTGGTAGGAAATTAACAATGCTTGTATGTATATACAGGATAGTCAACATAGTTGTTCTACTGTCTTCTATTTCTTTGCTGAAAGAAACTGTCAATGCGTCCTTTGTTGATCAATATTGCATGTCTCTATCTGTTTTCATGAGAAACCACTTTGAAGATATCAATATGTAGCATATTTCAATTAATAAATTATCTTCCAAAAGTTAATAGTGGCAAGAGTATATCTGATATTCATGTATATAACTACTCTATAATGTGCTCATATGTCTGATGTATGTGATTATATATATATATATATATATATATACATAAGTAGATAACATCATAAAGCCTTTTGAAACACCTAAGATAGAAATATTATTCTAGTTTCAGTAAGTTAGAAAAATGAGTGGTGAAGAAGTTAAAATACATGTATACTCAAACAGAGCCAAAGTTTAAGCACAGGTACTGTAGGGGAAGTGACTCAGCAAATCATTTTAAGATAGAATAATTCTAGTCTTAATGCAAGCTTCAAAATGTGTCTTGAGAAACATCCCAGAGGGGTTGTAAAGAGTTAACTTTGCAGTCCTGACTTAGCCCTGGAATGCTTCTCCAAAGACAAAGAATGCCAGGGCCTAGATAACTACCTATGACCTTGCCTGGATTGCTTCATCCTTTCCCTGACACTAGACAAACATTGTAAGGGTAAAGGAAATGTGTGGTTATCTAAAGGGGGACGTATAGAACAGAGTACAGAAAGTATATATCATTGTGGTTGTGCTCATGACGGAGCCTGACCCAGTCACGTGGCACAAGGAAAACAACATGTGGCCAGGGCTGCAACATTCCAATCTGTTACCATGGAAACCAAAAATGTATATAAGCTGGGAAAAAGGCAGGCCCACACCCACTTCCCAGATTGGCAAATGGAAGAAAGAGTGGCTAGCCTCAAATTAAACTCTGGTTTTGTTCTCAATGGACTCGGGTCTCTTGTGGAATACAGTCCAACTTATGCCGGGGGAATTTCTGCTGTAACAGTACTACCTCTAATCACATGAAAAGAGCCAGCTTGCCTCCCCGTCAGTTTTCAAAGGGCTCACAGAAACTAAATGGAAACTCCTCCCATCCCGTTTGCCTACTCTGCCTGTTTCTCCGTGGTTTCTCAGTCTCATAGACTACTAGTTGCCAGCTTCCTCACTTTGAGCATTCCAGTTCCTCTGTCTTTGCTGTACCACCTTCAAGTGACAATCCCAGTCCACCACGGAAAAAGGATCAGAAATTTTCCTGAAGTGCTGGCATCCCAGACTGTCATCAGGACCTAGCACAGCATACTAATCATCATTTAGGAGTCTAAACCGTACACCTTCCCAGGACAGAATCCCGGCACTGAACACAATTGACAGCTAGCTCAGCTTAGGCGCATGCGTGGAAAGCAAAGCTCTCAGTAACACGTTTCTATTCAGACCTTTTCAGAGAGTCATGAGAGCGTTTGACCCAATTTGCCTTCCCTCTATGGAAACAGAAAGATAGTGTTCAAAATATTGAGCTGCTGTCCACCAGAGAAATCAGACATGAAGGTGCCACTCTCTAACAGTACGGAAATCAGGATGCACAGAAACTACCCTGCTTCTCAGTTCTCTAAGAACAAAATAGAAGAACATAAGTAGTCACACTTGTTCAGTGGTAGAACCTTTGTGCACTACAACAGCCAGACTTGTTCAGGGCTTTACCCGAAGGTTTTACCCTACCGCTTAACCCATGCCTTGAAATGAACTACTTGTGTCCCACCACCTCTGCCCAACGCTCTGAGCATCAGCACCAAAAAGGTCCCAGGCATCATGGTATTATATGAGTTTTTTAAAAAACTAATTGCCTCACTTCCTCCTCAAAGAACCTACAGTGGATTTTTAACGCAAAACTTTCAATTCTCAAGATTTCACAAATGAGGAAAGTAAGCTTCAGATTCACGATAAGGAATGCCTATGTCACAAAAGCTTTTCTGTCAGAGCCTGAAGTTAAATGTCGACAGACTGATTTCAGCCTCAACATGCTACTGATTTGATGACCCCTGGCCAAAGCAGGGTCATGGGCTGAGGAGGCCTTTACTGTCACAGAGGTTAAAGTTCACTAGGGCCAAGTTAGAGGTGGCCTACTGTTAATGGCAAAAAGCAGCAGGGCAGCATTTAGATGATTTTTAATCCTAGTGGTTTCAGTCCTGTTGGACTTTTAATGGAATCACACAGGCAGCAATCATAGATCAAAGGACTTCAGCATCATGAGGATGCTGCAGAAAATTTAGCTTTTTGTTCAACAGCCTCCTTTCAGAGGAAACACAGTTGTTGACAGCATTTTTGCAGAAACAACATGTTCAGTACCTCCCAGCTCCCCAGAAGCACTGCTCCCCAGTACGACCTGCAAGGCCTCTGTGCTCTGCTCCCATTACCTCTCCTACTTCACTGGCAGCTGTGTCCCTTCCACTCCACACCATCCAGACACGCAGCCTGCATTTCCCTGACATCTTCTCTTATTTTCAGGCTTTTCTTTGTATTCTGAATTCTCTCTAGAATAGTATCGCCTCACTCCCTTTTTGTCATTTTCCACTAATAAGCTTAGCCATACTGCATTTGGAAAATCATTCTGAATGTCCCTGATTACTGATTAATTACCTTGAATGTGTCCTTTCTTACTGTAAGACTGTACTGTTCTCTCTGCAGACACATCACTCGCTAAAAAGTAAATTCTTGAATGGCAAATACCATTTCCAGCTATTAGAAATATATCTGGCACACAGTATAAGCTCAAAAAGTATTTATTAATCCAATGTTGAACACTTGTTGTTTAAGATAATTGTCAGGCTGGAGAGACCTGCTTTTACAGAAGTTGGAATAGTAGCAAACAGTGACAGAAATGGATGGATAGAACTAATAAATGGTCAGTTAAATTGAGGAAGATCAGGAATGGCCTTTGCACTGAATATTCTCTTTTCTCTCCTGTCTTCTCTCCTGTCTGATCTGGGGTCAAAATTTGAGTGGCACATAACTGTGTTCACTCCCCCTCTGGCTTTGTGTTGGATCTGCCAGTGGGTGCCCCAAATGGAGATTAGGAAACAGAAGTGCAAAGTTGAGACACTTGCTTGGTTGGCTTCCTTTGTTTCAGGCTCAATATCATCTCCTTCAGGGATAACTCTTCTCCTGCAGCAGCTGTTGTCCAGGTCAGGAATAGAGGCTAAGGCTTTGCTATCACTTGGGAATTTCCCTATACCCCTTTACCCATAAACCTCCATGAATATTCAAGTGTGCCAAAGGACACTAATCCATGCGGCATTAAATTTTATAGACTTTGGGCCTAATTCCACAGGAAGTGTGAATCAAAATTTTTTGGATTATTGACATATCTATACAGCTCAAAATATTACAGAAGAAAACAACTTATTGCACTACAAGTTCCTTAGGATTAGGGTCCTTGCCTCATTTGATTCCATACCAGTGCCTAGAAGAAGACATAATATGCATAGCACATAATACATATTTGTTAAATAAAATTATAAATAG
The DNA here is from genome assembly GCF_000276665.1 of Chinchilla lanigera. Classification (NCBI taxonomy): domain Eukaryota; kingdom Metazoa; phylum Chordata; class Mammalia; order Rodentia; family Chinchillidae; genus Chinchilla; species Chinchilla lanigera. The sequence continues at coordinate 22,401,659 of NW_004955419.1, read as the reverse complement.
AAAACAATTGATTGAGACTATATAGCCTAAAACTGGAAATTTATGCAAGTCTAGATAAACAGAATGCATCTAAAAGAGTCCCTTGCTATTCAAAATGGGATAATGGTGGGTGGGTAAAAAACAGGAAGACTCCACAGGAATCCTGTAAGCTTCTAGAATGCAGCCTAGGTGAGTAATTCCCTGAAGTGGCAGGATCTGAAAGGGCCTCTTCAGCCTTAGAGGTGTTGTGGCAGTTGTTCCACCCAGACATCTCACTGTGACTGATACCTCCTTCCCAGTGATAAAGTGCACCAGGACAGTGCAGCAGTGATTGATTATTGCTTTACAATGCATAAGGACAGGCCTGGAATTGAAGAGAGTATTGTCAGCAAGGCACCACTTGCCTCATGCTGCAGACATCGCGCTGGTATCAAAGGTAATTAACTTTAATAAATTTTCCAAGTATAGGGCCTGGGAGGGTATTTTTAGAACCATGAAGCCTGCATGACAAGTACAAGATACCAAACAGAACAGAGAAGTGAAGAGCAGAATGGGAAGGAGATATTAAACAAAGAAAAACGTTGCCGGATTTCCCGAGCAAGTTCTACTTCCCCCTTGTGGCCAAATTTCTAAGAGAGCTACAATTTGATTTTCCCCTCAAAATGGCATTTATTATCTTTTATCAAATTACAAAAATAAAACATGTCCACTACAAAAGAATGGAAATGCACCAGAATAAGTAGGTAGAATCCCATGTGTAACATGTAAATTCTGAGTTTTATAAATGAACTTGTTGTTCAAGCAAAGGGTTAAATGGGGCTAGCCAAGAACAAATAAATCCAACCAGAAGCCAGATTGGTAAACCAGAGTGACAAGCCCCGATTCCAAATTCATCCAATTCTCAGAAATTTTCTGTAAATATCATTCACCGCACAAGAGTAATATAAAAGTAGACATGAAAGCAGTCATCTATCTGGTGCTTTCTGGGTTCTAGGCATGTGCAAGCATTGTGCATAAACTCACTTAAGCCTCAAAATGTCCCTATGGATCAGGTTTACTAGCTATGTTTTATAGGTGAGGAAACTAACTCCTACTCAACTCTCAAAGTAATACATCTTATATATTGACACTGAACTGCAAATTCTGTGGTGTTTTATTATTCCATGTTACCTCATTTTCTTTTTGAATTCTAAGCTTTCATTTTCTTCCAGTTCTTTCTGAAAGATTATGTTGTACATTTTCAAGTAGGACACGAACAACCTCTACAGGATGATCTCACTGAGATGTTGTTCTATTTGTCTGTTAGCCCCAAGGATGGAATAGATGCTCTTTTTGAATGTATGTATTAATTGCATACATAGATTAATAATAATGGGAACTTCAGAATTAAAAGATGTACTTTGTCTTGTTGAACCCACTGTACTTCAAGTATAGGGAGACACTCTATAAACATAATAAGACTATTTTCTTTAAATTAGAGTACCCACATCTGGATATTTGAAAAAATTACAAAATGATATGGAGCTATTTTGAACATTATGTAAAAGAATGAGGATAAAGAAATTATATGTAATTTATTTCTTTTATCTACACCAGAGAATCCTAATTCTCCTTTTTTAGCACTGCTGAATGTGCTTAATTCTGCCCAATTATCTAATAATACTTAAGCAATCACTATAAAAATATATCAATTAGTTACATAGGGCATTCAAGAGGTTGTTATAATCTAGGTAGTTGAAACAGAAGATGTGGAAGAAGTGCTTTCAAATTCCAAATGTTTAATATTTTATTTCTCCAGCATAATAGATTATCCAGTATATGAGTCAGAGCCAAATTGCTGCTTGTATTTAATTCTTGGCTTTCCAATTCACAAGTGTGTGACCATCAGCAGATTACTTACCTTTTCTAGGCTTCTATCCCCATGTTTGTAGGGGTAACAACAAAAATCTGCTATGAAACTCAAATGAGTAATGTTCTGAAGCACTTAGAGTTAGAAAGGTTTCAGCTGATGTTTGCTGTTTGTGTCAAAGCCTGGAAACCACCCAAACTGTATCTTCAAGAGAGCATCTAATAACAAAATAACAGTGGTTATGCCGCAACTAAGCTCAAAGCTGGGAACACTCAGGATAGCATTATTTCTTTGATGAGATCCCCTTTTAAACTTTCAAACCTTGATAAACACACGTGGTATTTGTATAACAATTATGTGTTTCAAAGCCAATTGTACATTTGTATTTTGTGTGACAACCAGTACTCAGCTTCCACTAAGCCAGGCCCTGTACTTTCTATGGCCAGCCCAGCTGCTGCACTCAAAAATTTCACTAAATCCTCACAGGAGATACTACTATGAGAGCACCCACATTCACCCAAAGAAAGAGGCTTAACTTTGGAGAATCACAAACAGTACACATGATGACCTCTGTCCTTTGCCACTAAAAGTACTAATCCCATTGGGGTTGCTAGTCAATTCACAATATTTATTTACATAGCATTTGTCTGGATATAGAAATAAAACAAATATATAAAAGAAAATGATCCATTTGCTCATGACAGTGGAAACAGGCCTTGTTAAAATTTCAATGCATTGTATTTCACTATTTTTCCACTAATATTTATATTTTGCTTTGTTTTACAAAAAGGGTATCAAAATGTATATAGAATTTTCAAACAATCAACAAGTAAATATATATGCATCTTGTTCCAGGGTCTTCTCAGACAGTAGACGAACTGAATAGACATTTCTTGAAAGAAGTACAAAATGGCCAATAAGTACATGAAAAATTTTCATCATACTTTTAGCCATTAAGGAAATGCAAGTGAAAACAATTCTGTGATTCCATCTTCTCCAGTCCAAATGGCTATCGTCAAGAACATTAAAACAACAGATGTCAGTGAGGATGTGGAAGAAAAAGAACTCTCCTACATTGCTAGTACAGCCACTGTGGAAATCAGTATAGAGATTCCTCAAAACAACTAAAAATTGAAATTCCACTTGACCCAGCTATATTTCTCCTAGGACTAAAAGAGGTAAAGTAAAGACATCAAGTTGTAATAATGCATGCATAACCATGTTTATAGCAGAACAATTCACAAAGCTAAGCACTGGAAACAGCCTACATGCCCATCAATGGACAAGTAAAAAAAATACGGCATACATACACAGTAGAATTTTACCCAGCCATAAACAATGAATTCTGTCATTTGCAGGAAAATGGGTGGACCTAGAGATCATAATGTTAAATGAAAAGTCAGATATACAAAGTTAAATATCTTGTGGTTTCTCTTTTATGAGAAACCCAAAATATAAATGAATTAAAGAGTAAAATGAAGGGAGAATTTTGGAAATGGAGAAGTGAGTTAGGAGAAGGGAAAAAGGAATAGGGTGGAAAAAGAGAAAAAGGGGAATTGGAAAATGATCAAGATATAATTGTATATATGTGTATGTATATACTCTAATCATTATATATAGTCCATATATTCCAATCAAATACACATTTGCCAATTTGCCAGAATTTTCCAATTTGCCACAATGAATGTAAACAGCATGTATTACAAACATATACTGATGAAATAATAATAAAAAAATATTCTTCTTGAACACAGTGAGTATGATTTCCTGCAGACGGATGAACATTAGAAGTGGCACTAACGAATCAAAGACTGTAAAAGTTCCTGTAGTTTTCATGGACACATTTTGCTTCCCTCCTTTCCAGTAGTGCTCGGTCAGTTTTCACTCTTAGCAGTAGAATTTGTATCCTACTCTCACAAACACAAGATTGTTATTTTCAGAATGACTGGCCAATATGATATTTTCTGTAGTTCTTACAAGTTTCTAAAGTTGATCTCTTGGTGACGGTACTATCTGAGGTTTGATTTCTCAGTATTGGCTACCGATGTATTGCTAATGTAAATATAACGCCAGTTTGTATATTTTGTCTTCATTTCCTCTGACTAGTTCTCTTTACGGCCATTTATTTATTTATTTATTTATTTTGGTACCAGGAATCAAACTCAGGACCTTGCGCTTGCCAGGCAGGCACTTGTGCCACTGAGCTATATACCCAGCCTTTATGACCATTTAATATTCAATATTTCCATGTCAATTGTGTAAGATCTCATATATATATGTATATATATAAAATATTGGCATATTATTAGGTTTTATAATCATTTGTTCGTTAGCAACACTAACATAAGAGTACTTACTAAATAGAACAGAACAGTAAACCATAAAGCTTTTAACAAATATTAGAGGATTTTTGTTATTTTTCAAAATAATCTCTAAAATACTTAGAAGAAACCAATCGTACAGATATAAAATTCATTTTTCTTAGTTTTTACATCATATAGAGTTAATAGCTCCTAGGTCCAAGCATTATCTCATTAAAAAAATGCCCAACTTCAGAAGCACATATGAAAAATTCTGTGAAGAAAAACTGAAAATTGTAAAATGTCAGAGTTGTCACATTGCTCAAAAATAGCCTGATTTTGCAGTCAGAAATTTGAATGAGCTCTCAGATTAAAGTTCAGAAACTTTTTAAAAATTTAACTAACCTGTACAGTTATCCTAATTTTCAACACCTACTCAGTAAATCCTAGAGAAGTTTAGTATTAAATCATACTGGGTTTTTTCCTAAATTAAAATCCCATTCACTTTACTTAATACTAAAAGATTTTAGAATAGTTTGGCAATATAGAATTAGTTTTTTTTGTCTTCAGGGTTACAAAAAAAGAAATAAAGAACAACAACCACCAAAAAAGAAAAAACCAAAAACAAAACACCTTAGCTTAAAAATAGAACACCTGGCCTTTATATTTTAAAGCAACATTCTTAGTAATTGAGCTACTCTTTTCATTAAAGATTTTTTGTAGCCTTTAGGTCAGTTATATTAGTGTGACTTTCTTTGTTGCCAGAAGACCTGTCTTTACAACTTTTTATCCCACAAAGTCCTTTTAAACTGGGAAAAAATATTCATCCATGTCTCTAGAGCCCTCACAGCACTTGGTCCACTGTAGAAATGAAATAATATTTTACTGAATTGAGAATGGTGAAGATACATGGAAGACTCAAGGCATGAATTTGCCTATTTTTCTGTGGGTGTGAGCAGAAAAGAACAATTTCAAAAATGCTTAGCCAAACTTTCCAAACTGGGGCTCTATGAAATAGCACTAAAGGTTTTTATAGGTCTTCATAAACTCAGGGGTAAAGAAAGTTAAATGTTTGGAAACATTGCTTACTCTGAGAGATGCATAATTCATCTATGCACCTGTGAAGAGAGATGGCAGCAGAGGAAAGGGACGTTTTCATACATGCCTTCTTCACCTTGAAAAATAAAAAGAAAATAAGTTGCCCTCTTAATTTATTTTCTCAAATGTTAGATATAGCCTTATGAAAGAAACAGAGCTCTCTGCTGAGTCAATCAAGACACATGTAAGCTAAAAAGCAAACAGATCATTAAAACACAGTCAGTTGATCACATCAATGGGTTCTACATCCTCAAATTCAAGCAAATTCAGGTTGAAAACATTTGAGGAGATAAAAAATTTTGTGCTGGGTGTGGCGATGCGTGTTTGTAATCCTAGCAGTCTGGAGGCTGACGCAGGAGTATCGTTGCCTGTTCAAAACCAGCCTGGGGGGCTGGGGATTTAGCTCAGCGGCAAAGCGCCTGCCTGGCAAGCGTAAGGTCGTGAGTTCGTTTCCTGGTACCGGAGAAAAACCAAAAAAAAAAAAAAAACAAAAAACAAAACCAGCCTGGATACAAAGTGAGCTCAAGGCCAGCCTGAAGTTTTTGCACCAAATGTGTACAAAATGTTCTTCTCATGTAATTGTTCCCTATGCAGTATAGTACAACAAACATATGTTATTTATATAGGTATCAGGAATTGTAACAAACCTAGAAATGGTTTGAAGTACATAAGAAGATGTGTGTAGATTGTAAGCAAATACTACACCATTTAATGTGAGCTACTTGAGCATGTCCCACAAGCTGTAGCAGCCACACAGGTCCTGGGCCCAGTCCTCTTTGACTGCAAAGGGACAGCTACAGTAAAAAATAAAATACAAGGGACCCCAAATTCAAAAACAAAATTTTAATCTGTGATGGAGTACAATCAATAGCACAAATGCTTTATGAAATCAGTAAAATGGTGAATGAGGTCTAAAAACTCCAAAGGACTGGGAAAATAGAGAAAAAGGGTGAGATAACTTAATGATCGTTTTCAACAGACTAACACATTCAATCTATGAATTCAGTGTTACTCCCAAAAACGCCAAAGTTAACAGCAAAAGCAAAGCCAAGATATAATCTAAACACTTCTGGAAAAAAATAAATAAAAAGTAGAAACTTTGTATTCACATTGCATAATTTACCAAGTTATATAAAATTTAAAAATCAAATGAAACTATAAACCACCTAGATTTATCCAGAGTTCAAGTAAATTTAATTTGTCATTTTAGAAATGTTCTAACATACTCAACTATGAAGGAAAACTATAGCAAAGCTCCATCACCTATCTTAGTATTATAAACATGCAGGTAATATTTCCTTGCATTCCCCCCTTTTTTCCATGCAGGGAATTATCCCCTGCCTTGTGTTCTCACCTATAAGTGCTTAGGATACAACTGTGGCAGAAAAGAACACATTTTTCACATAATCTCGGAAATACTACCAAATCTAACAACCTAACACTTTTAGTAAGTTCTTCATCAGCACAATCATAAAAATACAAAGACGTTACAGTTGAAAAAATACAGCTAACTGAGGACCTTTAAAATACCTTACCTTTGTAAAAAAAAAACAAGCCACAAAATAAAGAAAGCACAAACACCTGGTATGCCTAGTCATAATGCTCATCACAGAGTCTAGAACGATGTCCCGAAGGGGATAGTCCTGAATCCCGAGCTTTGTGGTCAGTTTGCCTCTGGCTAGAGTGTACATACCTCCTCTGCAGTCTCCCATTAGAGGTACCAAGAGTCCACCGAGTCTGACTGCATGGCATACCAACAGAGCTCTATGTGGAGAGTGGAAAATTCATTCTTCTTATGCTGCCTTTTCCTCAACATCCACAATGGTGCTTCATACTTAAATATGAAGTGAATGCATACAGGCTATAGAATACCTCCAGAGCAAATATGGACTTCTATGTTTCACACTTTTAGAACCACTGGACCAGAAGCAGTGGTGTGGTACGAGCATGAGACCTCTCATCAGTGATCACTGACTCTTTGCTTTGCTTTATGTAGGGATTAGAAGCTCAGGCTTTGATTTCTTTTTTTTTTATTTTATTTTATTTTTTTTGGTACTGGGAATCAAACTCAGGACCTTGTACTTGCCAGGAAGGTACTTGTGCTGCTGAGCTATATCCCCCACTCAAATATACTGGGTTTTGGGTTTATTTTCTTCTTTTTTGAAACAGGGTCTCGCTATGGAGTTAAGGCTGGCCTTGAGCTCACTTTGTAGCCCAGGCTGGTCTCAAACTCACAACGATCCTCCTGCCTCAACCTCCTGAGTGCTGGGATTACAGGCATGTGCCACCACACCCAGCTCAGGTTTTGATTTCAAACAGACCTAACTTCAATTATCAGATCTTCCATTGTTAATGCATGCCCTAAGGGGAGATAACAAAAGCTATAATATTAAGTTTTTTAATTTGCAAAACATGAACATTTCTACTATTTGTATTATAGGGTTATTGCTAGGAACATAAAATACCACATAGCAAATGTTGATATATTCAATATATATTAGTTAAAGAGATACATAGGTATAAGAGATACCTTGCCATCAAATTCCCTCAAAATATTTGCTCTTGCTTCAAACACACTTATCTCACCATTCTTGTCATTTTCTGAAGCAGTTCTGGAAATCCTTCTCATGGATGTCTTTAGCTGTGCTGTACTGGCCTCCCCATTGTGCTGACTCAATTCAAGATGTTTACCTTTCATCATCTTTTAACTTTGGGAAAGAGCCAGAAGTGGCAAGGTGCCAGATCCAGTGAAAACGGTTTCTACCTTACGACACAGGATAATGTTTTTAGGAGCCTGCCTTTCCATTGGCTGGTACTCAGCAGCAGCATCTGCCATGATTTTTTATCACACTGTATAAAGACTTTCTGGAAGGAGGATTTCCAGAATTTATTCATAAAATGGCAAAAACAATGGGATAAGTATGTTTGAAAGGAGGGGGAGTATTTTGAGGAGGAATGATGACAATGTGTCTTTTACTGTAGGAAATTTTTTAAACAATCACTGTATTTTTTAATAAACCTATATATGTAATAGCAAAAATTATTTGACAAGTATATAGAAATAGTGAATATAGAGGGAAAAATTGAGCATGTTAATTTTTGACCCTACAGGTAATTCTCTTTCTCAACCATTAAAAATCACTCTATCTAAACAGATGAAACTAAGGCATCTAAACATGACCAGTACTTGATACTGTATTTCTCATTCTCTGGATTTTCTTTTTTGGGGTCCTATTAGCACATGATTCTTCCAACTATAACTACTGAGGTAAACTTTGTTACAGTCCAAATTTCCAAAGGCATGACTTTTTCTCACTTCCTTCATCCAAAGGTTGTGAATTTTTCTTGGTAGATTCTCTTTTTAATTGCTTTAGGAGATTAAAAAAAAGTCACTGTGAATAGATTTTTCTGGAAATCAAGACTTGAGAATAGTGCTGTTCAACAATGTTTTTCATGGTCAGTGCATACTGTCATACTTCATTCTCTACGGAGCAGTGACAGCATTGGCTTCTGGCTCACCTTGCCCTTCCCAAATCAAGTTTCCAAAATGATTAAACTATAATGATCTCTTCAGCACATTTTATTTCATCACCTAAGGTAGCCTGGCATTTCTTAGTAAATTAAGTACAAATTTTAATGTAGCTTTCTAACAGAGATGTCTTCAAATTAACTGTACCTTCAGAAATACCCCTAGATCTTTTAGAAATACTCATAGTTTATCTGGTAAAGCAACTGGATGAGAGCAACAAAACTGCTAAGAAATAATTAGATTCACAAAAGTGTTTAATATCAGGTGCAACTCTCAATCACTCTTTAGAGTTCTCAAGAATTTAAGAGTATCTTAAAAGGTGCATAGTTATCAGAACCAGCTTGAGATTCCTTGTAAGTCTTTTCCAATATATGAGACTATTTGAGATCCTATCAATAGAGAATAAGAGATCTCAACTCAAACCTATAATATCAGAATGTAAATTTAAAAATCCCAGGCTACCTGTAATATTTTTTAATACAAAAATTAGTGTATCTTACTCTAGCCCACAGAGAATTTTCCAAATGTTAATTGTTGGAGACCCCTACATAGTGGCTCTGCTCAGGTTTTAATATTAACCAATTGGCTTTCTGTGTTCACTTGTGAGTTATCTGAAGCTTAAGCACCCTGTCTGAAGATGGGCAGTGGACTCATAGTAAGTGAACCTCTGTAAGTCACTGGCCACCCTGAGGCCTGTATTGGCCTGTGAAGCTGTGATGCCTCAAAGCACAAGATAAGGCCACAGCTGAGGACGTTTGGCTCCAACGCCAATTAACTTAAAGGAGACTGGAGCTTCAGGCTCCACACTCCTACAATAAATGCCAACCTAATGATAAGGTTCTCCTGATCGGCATAATTTACTACTTGGGAAAATTCTCCCAAGGTCCTGTTCAGATTCCTGTGTTTTCTTGAGTATCCCCCTCCTTTGTTTATAAATGAAATAAATACAGGCTGCCCCGAGAAGTCTTGGTCTTAACCCAGAGAATCTCAAATTCAGTAAGAGAGTTAGACCCTCCTGGGGCCCTACAATCATTTCAATTGTCTCATTTTATTTAAGCCTTCACCATCCACTTGTTTGGGAGATTGATCAACCCGCAATAACTAAGGGTTATTAACCTGATAGTTAACCCTGTACTTCCTTTTGGATCTTATTTGTGCTGTCATAATGGCTAAAATTTCTCCCTCATTCTCTATCCTATACTCATGTCCTTTAACTCTTTTAAGTTTATGATGCATCTGGAGCAATCTAACATTATTCTTACTTTCTGCCTCCTACCACCCAAAATTAAGTAGTAAATCTGTTTGTCTTGTTACTGAGTATTACTCCACATCTATTTATTCAGTGCAGATAACATTCAATGCAGCAAGTCCCTGATTTACAAATATTCAAGTTACAAACTTTCATAGATACAGATGGAGATTGGATTATGAACATTTGTAGATGCAAACAAGTCACAGAAGCAGCTCATATGTCTGCTGGATATCAGAGCTGTGCTGCTGTGTGCTCACTGTACAATGTGATAGTATACAGTAATACAGGGCTCAATCAGAGCCCAAGATGTCCAGAAGCAAAGGGAAAAGCAGTGGTGATGTGGAGGGAACTTCTAGGAAGCTCAACGTAATCACTATTAACTATGGAAATAACCACAGAAACAACAGTGAAAATAACTGAGATTGGACGGAAGCAAAAAGATGGTAGATGTTGCTCGTACTTGTAGCATGAATCGTTGGACCACGGCCACAATTCTAAAGAGCAAGGACAAGACCAGGGAATATGTGAAGTACGCCTTGCCCATGAAGTCAACAATAATATCCCAAAAGTACGGTAACGTCATAGAGGAGATGGGAAAACCTCTCAGTGGGTGGATGTAGGATCAGCATCAGCACCAAGTTCCACAAGCTAAGAGCCTGTTCGAAGGCTTGAATAAAAAACAGGGCAAAGAGGATGTATCTTTCACTGCCAGCCATGGATGGTTCAAGGCTGGGAGCCAATCTTCACAACATAAAAGTAATCAGGTGTGGGCCAAATTCCATCTTGTCCTCCAGGTTCTGTTGCTGGTGATCCTTCGGCTGCATCTTCTGCTTGTCCTCCCACTCCAGCTAGTAACTCTGTTCTTGTCAGTTCACTCCGTGCAAACCCCTGTATGCCCGTGGTTGTTCTGCGCTAAAGGTAACTATAAAAGTAAAAATAGCTTATTTACAGCTGTACTGTACTATAGCACCATTTTAGGGAAATTGTAAAAGTAAAAATAGTTTATTTCCAGCACGCTGAGAGTGTGTTCGGTTTTTTATGCTTTACATTGCACATATTTGTCAAGGGCATATAAAACTCACTTTGTTGGTCTTATGAACAAGTCTGATTTACAAACATTCCTCCAGAACAGAACTCTTTTGTAAGTCAGAGATTTACTTAAATGTTAAACAAATGTATAGATAAGTGCACTCCCACTCTTCCTGGATCCCTGTGAGTGTGGGTCAGCTGTCTCAGTAAATCACTAGTAGACAGTGATCACAGCTGGGCATAGTGGCACACTCTTGTAATCCTAGTATTCCAGAGGATGAGGCAGGATGATGATTGTGAGTTCAAGGCCAGCCTGGGCTACAAAGTGAGCTCAAGGCCAATCTGAACTATAATGAGACCCTGTCTCCAAAAAAAAACACACAAAAAAAGACAGTGATCACGTCTACTTTGGTGCCAAGTGATTTCAAAATAACTGGTTTTGCTAAAAATTAAACTGCATTATTAAAAAGGAATTTATAAAATCAATCTTTGAAACACTACATCTATTGGAAGAGAAAGTAGGTAAAAATCTTGAAGACATAGGGGTAGGTAAAGAGTTCCTGAACAAAAACCAAACCGCACACAAAATACTTCAAAGAATTGGCAACGGGGATCTCATCTTACTGAAAAGTTTTTGCACATCTAAAGAAATTGCCAGCAGAGTAAAAAGAAAACCCACAAATTGGGAAAAAATTTTAGCTGACTGTCCCTCAGACAAAGGGTTTCTACCTAGGAAAATATAAAGAATTAAGAAAACCAAATCCCCCCAATTCAAAGACCCAATCCAAAAATGGGCAGCTGAAATGAACACACATTTCTCAGATAAGGAAATACAAATGGCAAATAAATACACGGGAAAATGTTCAACATCATTAGTCATTCAAGAAATGCAAATTAAAACAACACTGAGATTTCATCTCACCCCAGTAAGAATGGCTAGCATTAAGAAATCAACCAATGACAAATGCTGGTGAGGCTGTGGAGAAATAGGAACTCTTATCCATTGCTGGTGGGAATGCAGACTGGTGAAACCACCAGGGAAATTAGTTTAGAGATTCCTCAGCAAACTAGGTCTAGAAGTCATTCAACCCACCTATTCCCCTTCTAGGTATTTTCCTAGAAGACCTGAAAACATCATATCACAGCGATATATGTGCAGCCATGTTTCTACAGCACAATTTGTAGTAGCTAAATCGTGGAAGCAATCCAAATGTCCATCCACTGAGGAATGGATAATAAAGTTGTGGTATTTTTATATAATGGAATATTACTCAGCTATAAAGATAAACTCAAAGCTTTTATAGGTAAATGGTCACAACTAGAGACCATATTCATAAGTAAAATAAATCAGACCCACATGTGTAAACAACACATTGTCTCACTAGTGTCATAACCTGAAAGACTAAATTAAAATTAGGAAGTATGATAGACACTGTAAAACTAAAGGAAACTGCTCAAAAGTAAAGAGCAACTGAGATGAGGGAAAAGAAAAAAGAAAGAAAGGGAAATTATGTGTATATGTATGTACAGGATAGCTAACACAGTTGTACTATGACTTCTATTACTTTATTGAAAGAAACAGTTAATGATTAATTATTTGACCAGTCTTACATGTCTATATTTGTTTCCCTGAGAAACCACTTTGAAGATAACAATATGTAATACAACAACCATTGTTAATTTCCTATCATCTTGTCTGAAATTCAGTATTGCTTGTATTGTTCTTGTGTTACTTTGTAAATATATGTGTGTTTGTTAATAAAACAATCAATCTTTTACATGAGGAAAATGTGAATATTAGCTAGATAGTTCTGGAGTCTATACTTTTCTGGCATGAATTTCAATAATAAGTGTTTTTGTACCTAAAACTATTTTATAAAACTTAAGCATCGCAGATTAAATTCTCTTGAGGTAAATAGGAATCATAATATAGAATTTTAGGCAGTGTAAATGCTGTAATTTTTATTTGTGAGACAAGGCCCCTCTGGGGTCACTCTGGGATTAGACTGAAAAGGAAAGAGTGCATTCATATGAACATTTCTTATGACGTTTACTGGAGAAGTGGAAGTGATACATAATGGGGGGTTTGTTCTCCTGTTGTTACTAAACATTCTTCAGATTTTGATTCATCTGCTTACATGCGAAGTGCATTGTAGAAATACCAGGAAAAGATGCTAATTTATGTAAATTTTTTTTTTTTTTCAATACTAGGGATTGAATCCAGGGCCTCTGCACTGACCTACATTCGTGGCACTTGCATTTTACTTTTTATTTTGAGACAGGGTCTCCCTAAGTCACTAAACTGTCCAGGCTGAGCTTCCATTTGAGACCTTCCAGCTTCTCCCTACCAGAGTGCTGGAATTACAGGCATGCACCAGCATGCCCAGCTTTATTTTTCTTTTTGAAATTAATATCTTAGCATTCTGGCTTTATATATCAGTAAAGTTAGACAATGTGATTCTACTTATACAAAAAATTATACAGGTTTCTGAGACTGCAAAGCTAAGGATCAAAACCTAGACTCTGACAAATTCACCAAGATAAATGATGCCCTGTGAATCCTTAAGAAAGACAGCTAAGGCATCTTTTTTCTGATGACATCCTGAACTCCTCATGGGCTATCCTTCTCTTCAGTTTGAGTTTGGAATGTAATGCGAGTATCAAATGTAGGCTTAGAACTGTTACTAAGCCTCAGGCATTTCTTTATTTCACAGCTATAAAAAGACATCTCTTTTCCTTGATTTATTTCATTTATTATTTTAACTACAAATGTCTGTTGCTTAAAAAGTAATGTCATAGATCCAACTATAAGGAAGCCATGTTTATAGTCCCCGCAGACCACAAATTTTTTCAGTAGCTGAGCAGAAATGAAAGAGTTAGGCAGCCCAGAAGGGGGATGAACTGGTGCCAGAGGAGCAGTTACACAGAAACAAATAGATACTGGCTCTTCTTTTGAGTCTTTACATTCTCTTTTGTTTCTCCTTAGATTCTTGGCACCATCAGTAATCTTAATAGCTAACAGTAATGGCTACCAATTCATAGAGCACTTACAAATATTATTAATAATAACATTTTATTATAAACACTAATTATTTTATTACACAATTAGAGTTTTCACTGTACCATGCATGCTTGCTTTATCCTGCCCTGTACTGATAGAATACTTACAATACGCCTTTTGGTTCACTGAGATCAAAAACATCTGTCTTCTGCTCTTTTTTCTCTTTCATATAATAAAGGCATATCAGAAAGCAGATGTTTATTAGAACATAATATACTATACTAACTTCTGATTTTGTAGCATTGTTCTATGTCTTTTGCATTATTCTCCCTTATTTCTATATTATTTTTCTCATGCAAGTATCCTTGAATTAGCTTTGCTTTTTTTTCTCGTGTTTGCCACTGTTGCCTTGAAATCTAAAAGAACTACTTCCAAAATGTATCCATAACTGTGTGGTTGACCATGTGTCTTTTTTTGTGTGTGTGTGAGAATAAGCTTCTTTTACTTAACTCCTGAGTGTGCAAGAGTAACCTGCCCATACACAGAGAATAGGAGATGAGGCAGAGCTTACCACATGAGCTATCTTTATCTAAAAGAGCAGAAACTACTAAGTAATTCAAAAGAAAGAAAATTAGTGAATACATCTAAGCAATACATGCCCCAATTTTTTTCACAATGCATTAATAAAGTATGCCATTTCTCCCTCCACTCCTATCACTACACAGGGGGAAAATAAAAGAGATTAGAAACATCCTGAAATTGATGTACTAGTTGATATCCTCCCATATGGAATGAAGCATCAGGAGAATGTAATAAAAATCATCTTTAAAAGTACTACACGGTGAGTGTGGTGGTGCACGCCTGTAATCCCAACACTCAGTAGGCTGAGGCAAGAGGATCTCTGCAAGTTTGAGCTCTGCCTAGTCTACAAAGTGAGTTCAATGACAGCCTGAACTGCAAAGCAAAACCCTGTCTCAAAAAGACAAAAAAGGTACCAAAGCAGACCACTGTTACATTTTTTCCCTCCTATCCCTCTTTTTTTAAAGATGATTATCTTCATGCTTCAGCATATCACCTTCCATTGCATCAGTGGTACTAGTTCAATACATTAGAAAGTGTGACCACTTGAAAACTCATTTTAAAACAATTCTAAGAAAAATAATTTTATAACTACAAAGAAGCAGAAAAATTAGAGTCCTCTTTATTCATACAAAATCAATAATTTTGAAATATTTTTTATTTACATTTAAATACATATTTATGCACTAACTATAATTTTATTATTCCACTTTTCACTTAATATTTTGAGGATGGCTTGCTTAAATCATTAAATATTCTTCCTAATACTATGTTAAAGACTATATACTAATTAATTTGATGTATATCCAGCGATATATTTAATCATTCCATTTTTATGAGAGATTTAATTTTCTTTATTGTCCATTATGCTGTAATAAATAATTTTGTGGATAAAATTTAATACTTAAGATAAGTTTATTGGAACCAGAAAACCTTGTCAAGCAGTATAAATAGTATAAAGTTTTTGATATATGATATTTAAAACTTTTCCCTAAGTTTTTAGCTTTTATTGTTTGTCATTAATATGGAACTATCCATCTCACTCCATCCTTCCCAAAGTTCAGTGCTGTAGAAGAGGGAGTTTAATGTGTGTTGTGCACTTTTAACAATGGATCCTGTTTGTTGTTGCCATTATTTGTGTGATATTCATTAGCATTTGCTCTACTGAGAGCAGTTTGAAGCACTGTACTGATAATTTCCTATTGGGAAAGCTATGATACAGGGTCCCACATTAAAGCTGGAGTTCTGGAAGACAGGAATAGAGATGGGATTTCTTGTACAGGTAAAAGCTATATCATTTGCAGGCAAAAACAAAAACAAAATCTTCTAGAAAGACAGCCTTCAGAGTGAAGTCTGCATTTAGAAGTCAAATGAACTATAAATCCAAAGATCAAAGTGGTAAAGAATCACATTTGTGCTCTCTTGGGGCACCTGTTCTTGGAAAAGCAAACTGCTGTGCCATAAGACCCCAAAAGACTCCCCTCCCATGGAGGGGTGCATATGATACGGATCTCACGCACCCTGCAAACAGCCACCTGAGTGAGGCAACTTGGGCAAATCCTCCAGCTCCAAACAAGCCCGCAGGTAACTTTAAGCCTAATGAATATCTCAGTGGAAATCTTATGAATAAGCCTGAGCCTGAACCAGCTAAGCCATGCCTGTGCTCCAGCATTACAGAATCTGTGTTGTGCTCTAATACTGCACTGAGTTCCAGGATAATTTGTTGTCCAGAAATAAATATCTATTTGACTTGCTCTAATTTTCTCCATGGCTTTATAATCAAATATATTTTGAGTACTGTATAGTTTCCCATTTCAAGAACATAAACATATGGAGAGGAAATTCTGTCCGGGTTTCTCACTTGTGTGTCCTCAGTATCTACAGTTTAAGTATCCAGGAAGCATTGATTTAATAAATAAAATGCCTACTAAGTATCAAAATAGTAATTTCAAGAGGGGAATGGGATAAACAAATCCAGAGTCGCTAGAGGAAGCCATAACTTGAGGTTCGGATTTGGAAGTCTTAAGCATCCTGAGGATGTACTTGAACCTGAATGAAGCTAATTAGGAAAGATCAGTCAGTGACAGGAAGGACAAAACATCAGTTATGAGAAGGTGACAGCACAGAAGAACAAAAATAAATATAAAATTGTTTGTTATTTGCCAAACCTGTTAGAAATACTTCTGCATTGTTCACGAAATCTATCTGGCTGGCCACACAGCCAACTTTGAACCCAGGTAAAAATCCTGACCTGACTTCCCAAAACACTTAGATAACCTCTGTTTTGAAGATACCCCCACATATGCATACTTCTTACATAAAATGGGAGGTAGTCTCTGCTTAAAAATTCTGCAGATTGCCAGATTCACAATTCTATATTTGACCTGTTACTGTTTTTTATTTTTTTTAATTTATTTTAAAGAGAGTAGTAAATGAGAAAAATATAAAAGAATAATAGCAGCATACCAGCATCACAAACATAAACAAATCAAAGCAAGAACATTTAAAGTGAAACAAGGTTTCAAGACAAAATAACATGAGTTAACAATGGTTGTTATATTACATATTGTTATCTTCAACTATGTTGCTCAGATTACCAGATGTAAGAATGGAAGATTGTTCAAATTAGAGAGAATAAGAAAATAACTGTTAGAGAAAACACTAGAGATAATACAGAATTTCACTGGATAAGATGGTAGGAATTCACCATGGTAGTTCCATTGCATATTGTTACCCTCAAGTCAGTTGCTCAGATTACCAGAAATAACCATGCAAAATTGTGACCTAAGCCATTATTGCAAAAGTCTAATAACTGGTTTCCAAACACATTCTTCTAAAGTTTACCAACTGCACTCCTGCCAAAATATGTCTTCAAAAGCCCAAACGTGACTGTGTACATAAAATCTCTCCACCATTCCCCTTTGACTACAGGATGAAATTCAAGTTCCTAACATGACATAAACCCTGCATTACGCATCACCCGCTTTGTGTGCCTGCTGCATCCCTCATTGCTCCCTGTGTTGCTCCGTATGCTCCAACCATTTCAAACAACTAACAATTTCCCTCTCATGCAGCCCTGTGCATTTGCTTGTGCTGTCCCTCTCCCCACAACAGCTTCTAATGATCTCCCCCTTGCAAACTCTTCGTTATCCTCCAGGTTTCATCTCAGGCATCGCACCATCCTGAAATCCTTCCTGAGATTTCCAGACCTGCTTGCAGCAAAATACAGTTCACACGTCTTTACCACTCTATTTTAGTAATGTTGTAACTGTTTGCTTAGGCATTTATCACCCCTACCAGAAGCTGATCTCCTGGAGCATTTGTGCAATAGAATTTCTTCCTTCTGTGCCTGGTGTTCCATGTTTAGGAGGTGGTTTTATTGCTCAAATACTAACATGCATTCCTCCTCCTTTCATGTATTCTCTGCCAAAGAAGCTAAATATAAAAGTAACAGTAACATCCTGAATAATGAAAAATAGATGCAAGGGCTACAAGAGAGAAAGTGGAACCTGGGGCCCTATATTTCTCAAATGATAACTTCACACTCCAGTAAACTGAGTCAACGTGAACACCTCAGACTCTGCCTGGCTTAGCAACTGCTTGAGCCTTAGGAAAGCTCTGCAAAAATGTTTGGGGAAAGGGAACTTGCATTTTCCCTACTAATGCCTCTCCCATAAATTCCCACAGTTGTATAACAATTTAAAACAATCAAAATTTTTTAGGCATCATATCGTGTCATCTTCAACAAAACTCAAGTGTTAAGCACTAATGCCTCCATAGATGGGTAAAAAGTGGTGAAATAATTAACCATAGTGGCAAAGCTAACAAGCAGCACAACCAGAAAACCCAGGTCTTCTGAAAGTAAAACTTATTATTTTGAACAAAGAAACTTGTAATATTTAACATGCCCACATGTGAGGGATTCCCAATGGGGTGAGAGGAAGATTGAATATGTTAGAAATACTCTGCACTGTTCTCAGAATTCATGTCTGCCTCTGTGGCCAACCTTGAGACCACCTGGATATCCTGCTCCAAGGTTCCCAAAGAGCTCAGTTATAATTCTATTTTGAAAACTCCATATGTGCCTCATGTACAAGGTATATAGCATGGGAGAACAAGAATGTAAGAGAAAAAAATAGTTTCTTAATATTCTTTATCTGCTTTTATATGAAGAATCCCATTATAATTATTTTAAGTCAGGATTCAGACAAAGCCCTATCTCCCTTGGGGATTGAAGGCTGAGTCTAAAATGATTTATGTAGCCCAGCATGGTAGTACACACCTGTAATTCCAGCACTTGGGAGGCTGAGGCAGGAAGACTACCATAAGTTCATGGTCAGCCTGGGCTACACAGTGACTTTAAGGACAGCCTGGACTACATAGGGAGAACTTGTCTCAAAATAAATAAATGTGAAAATATACAAAATTAAATAGAATGATTTATGTGAGGGAGTGACAGTTCTTTACAAAAATCTATGAAAAGAAAAATCTCAATTTACTAGGGACTGAGAGTTCCCTGGGAAATTTCACCCTGAGAAAAAGAGGAAGTCTCAACAAGGTTGAGATTCAAAGAGAAGACTTGCTTCCTTTCCTAATCTCAGGATTTGACCTCAGAAAGAAAAAAAAGTTTGGGGTTTTCTTCATGTTGTATATCCAAACCCACCAGAACATTAAAGGTAGAAACCAACAGCAGAGGCTCTCCCATAAACGAAACATACACATTTGAGGCAAGCCTTCTGCCTTGGTTGTAGGAACTTAAGTGTAGTGAAAGTAATGACTTTTTCACAGTTGATAATCACCAAGGCATCTCACAAAAAATTCAGAAATTGAAGTGTGAAAAGTTTAGAAAAAGTCAATAAAATGTGTAGTGTTGTTTTGAAATATTTTCACCAAAAATGAGCAAAGGTTTTTAGCTGTCACTTAAAAAAGGCTCATTACCTTTAATGGAAATATGCTTTGTGAAACAACTCTAATCCTGCGATAGATGAGATCAGTAGATATAAGAACAGTAGGAAACATTCCTCAATACTCTCCACTTTGAGTGTTTCAGGCTAAGATCTGTGTGGTCATCATTCTGACATATGATGAATTACTTGAGAGGCACGCAGGCTTTTTAAAAATAATTGTGAACTGATAGTCTCCTAACCTACGTGGAAGACTTCTCTCCTGGAATCTAATGCTGTTGTCAAGCATACACTCAGTTAATTAAAAAGGCATGCTTTCTTTCAATTCCCACTCCATAGGAGTAAGTCATAAATTATAGCAAGAAAGAAGTGCTTAAAATCATTAACTGGTATGAAAATGGAAATCTCTACACATTAGAATCAAAAGTTACATTAAATTAGCAATTGAACTTGATATTAGAAACTTTGAAGGAATAAATCAAATAAACAGTCATGGTCTTCTGTCTACAGAATAAAATAGCACCTACCTACCGGGAAAAAATCCAGTGACAGAAAGTACCAAAACAGTAGCCACAAGAATGTAGGCAGTGGGGATGGAGTTGACTATATGGGAGGGAGAAGGAGTTGACGAAAGTTGACTAGGGTTATAAAGAAAGATTTACTTTAAAATTTAATGTTTTAATTTGAGGCTAGTGCTCGCTTCAGGCAGCACATACAATAATTTGAGGCAAACTTAACGTTTCTAAGCCTCCAAAGTTCATTGCTAACATGGGTCATGTCCCATAGTATTAATTTTATATGAGTCCTTTTTTTTCCCTCTGCCTCTTTCTCCAAAGAACATTGATGTAATTTTCTTTACTTCAGCCCATTCTAAAGCAGAAATAAAGGTTGAATACGTAACGGGTTATTCTTTTCATCCCCTCTCAGAAACTATCCAATGTTACACTGAAGAGACAGGGTCGGGGGTGACTTGTATATGAAAAGAGAGTTTTAGGAAAAATGAGGGAGATGGTAAGTGGGAGGATGAAAAAGAAACTTCTAGAATGAGTTTCTCCAGCAGGATTTTCTAGATACTTATGGTTCCACAAGATGTCATTAATGGTTCTTTGAGAGAATTGAAGGGGGAAAAAAAAGGAAATAGAACTTATGTAAGTGGGAAGGGGAACAGAGTTTGAGGGAGCAGAGAGAGATGGAAGGGGAAGGGGATGAAAAATATTAAAATGTGTTGTGTACATATACAAACTCCCCCACAATCAATGCAATCATTATTTAACGTAAATCTGTACTAATGAAAATATGTAAAACCTATTGCTATGCAATGCAAGAATTCAGAGTGACATTCAGTAGCCAAGAAATCTTATTCATGATTTCATTAGATTTCATCTAGCACTAAATGACAGTGTGCAGAAAGATTGTATTCATTCACATAAATACATTTTCAGTTTTTGATATAATAGGAGGGATCAATGATAGTTAATAAGCATAGTATTTCTTTGAGAAAATAATAGCCTGTTGGTATCAGCCTCTCCGTCCCAAAATAAGTTTATCAGCTATCTTCAAAGCTGTGGTGGTTAGGTCCTGCAGGGGCCAATGCTCAGGACAAGTCAGAAGAAAAAGTAATTTATTAGGGTCAAGGTCTATCAAAGATAAAGGGAAAAAGGAACAGAAGTAAGCAGAAAGACCTTTAGACTGAATGCTGATTTGACACTTGTAAACAGAAAAGGAAAGAAAGGAGAATGAGCTATGAAAAGTTGAAGATGCCAGTGCAGTTTGATGAAAGTGCCAGGCAGTGGACAGGGAACTCTGTCACAAAGACAGAGTATAAAGAAATCTCTCGTTGGATATAATTCACCAGGCCTTATTTCCTGCCTCATTCACTGTGGGCTTCTCCGGGAAGAACATGGCCTCTGCTCAAATACTGCAATGCACTGTCCTCGTGGCTATACAGCAAACTTTTTCTTGAAGGGAGATCTGAGCAGCACACTTCCATAGCTGGCACATTCCACATTTGTTTTGTTACTGGATGAAGTGCTTCCCTGTGAACATGTGGGGTACAGATTCAAGTTCCAGTTGATTTCTCTTCCTGGGCAGAAACTAAGAAGAGAGAGATTATTGGGACAAAGTACAGCAGTTGAGCTCTCTCACCCATCATTCATTCTAAATATCTATTCTCTGCTTGTCTCACTGACTTAAGTAATGTGGCTTTAGAAATACTTCATATGTGGCTTTAGAATACCAAATATGGCCATACTGCTAAAGTACCTACATCTTTTTAAAATCAAAGTTGGAACATTTTCTACCTGTAGTCACAATAAGGCAGGGGAGTATGAAAAAACATGAAACAGATCATCCTGGTTTACAGGAATTTTTCTGGGCTCCTGTTACTTAAATAATTTTCATGTTCAGGATCCATCTATTCACCAGACCTCCTTGTCTCTGGACATTCTGTCCTCCTGGCCAGCTGACCAGTCCATTTTCCACTGGTCACCTTTTGTATATATTCTTACTAAAGGGCACTCCTCCTTCTACATAGAGTGGGTGACTAGGGGAACAACTCGACTCTACCCATCGAGAATATGTTCCCACACCACTGTACTTCAAGGCCTCCTTTAGATGCGGTTGTATGGAAGCCATTGCCCAGTGTGAGCTTATGCCAACCAATGAACCTGGCTCATGTGTACGCCATGTTTGAGCTTTTCCTATCCCTTCCATGTGGCCATTGGTGCAAGCTGAGGGAGAAGCTTTGTTGCCACTGAATGAATGAAATGATGACCCAGACTAATTGCTCATGTTGCTCACTAGTTATTTTTTCCTGCTTGGAACACACAGATACTATTGCCATTTATAATGGACTTCTTTGGGGTCTACACAACTTTATTGGCTGATGCATCTGAAAATATCCAACTCATAATGGACAGGTCTGAATGCACAAACATTTGGTGCCTCGTTGTCATGTGTTCAGTCTGCACAGTACCAATAACATGTCAGAAGCTGTTTCATAAAAGATGTATAATTCTCCCTTGGAAAGGATATGTCTTTATTCTAGAGTCTTAAGACCCTGTGTTATGATTTTCCCACTCAAATTTACAGAAACCCCACTTATGATGATTCCATTATTATCGCTACTGATGATTCCATTATTATGGGTTCTTCAAGATCATATGGCCCAAGTGGTGGAATTCTATATAATACAGCCTAGACCTGCAACAGTGCCCTATTGTAATCCAGACCCACTTCAAACTGAGTTTTTCATGATGTGTAACAGATGAACTGCTATAACATGAATGTGTGTAACTCTACAAGGTCATATGCTGAAATCTAAACTCTTAAGACATGGTATTAGGATATAGGGTTTTAGGGAGATGATTAAGTCACACAATAGAAAAAGCACTTATAAATGTGACCCTTATAAAAGACAACTCAGGGCTCCAGATAGTTCCTTTCACCAGAAAGACACAGAAAGATCTTGCTTATAAGCCAAGAAACATGCCCCCCTCAGACACTGAAACTGCCAGAACATTGAGATTGTTCTCCCAGCTTCCAGAACTATGAAAAAAAGATTTGTTGTTTATAAGCCACCCAACCTATGGTATTGTCTGCCTGAATGGTCTAACACATAGCAAGAAGTATTATTTCTCAGTGTGCAATACATTGCCTCCAGAATCCAGAATCTTACCATGCATTTTACTTCAATTTTAGTACTGGGGAATGTAAGAGACAGAAATGTTTTCCTCAGCTTTGTAGGAAACATTCTGCCACAGCCTGGACCACTGGACTCAAATTTTTTTTATGTGTGACAGGTTCCTGAATCTTATAGATTTTATCACTCTCCCTCCAAAGTACATAGGTCTTAACATGGTCTTCAGCATTCCAGCCATTTCTCAGTAACCCAGACTGAACAACATACTACTGTCTATAGAATGAATCACGGTGATATTTTTCAGTAAGTCCACACTCTCCAGATCTCTTCTACTTGTATTACAACAGAGCAGGAGAGTAAACATAGCTATGCAACAAAACTGTGAGAGCATAATTCTGTCTATCCACAAGAATACAAACCCATTGTGATAGAAAATAATGTATTCACCAAATCAGTGGTTGCATACCATGTTCCCAGGACCATCATACTCTATCTCGGGAAGGATTCCGTATGTACCACAGCACCCACAATGACACTATTACTTGGATGAATTTGCGGTGATGTAAAGTTATTCTCCAGAAGCCTTCCTGAAGGGACAGAATTCTTAAGATCCTTATGAGTAGAATTCATTCCACCCTGCAATGTCATACTATTTTTATTCTCTATGTCACTTGCTGAGAGAAGAGTTTCACAGGCTTCCCCATAATCACCAATTCTGCAGGATTTATGATGAGGTTTAATTCAACTTCCAAGTAGGTCAATTTCAATTATAAAGTGAAGAGCCTGGAAGTTGCCCACCGGCTGGGCTCACAGAACCCATTTTCCTACAATAAACCCAATTTCAACATTTATTACCTTGTCACTGTGGGACTGAATTCTAACACATGCTACAGTCATCTTTGAGACTTTAAATATCAATATCAACTCCAACCCTAGACCTTATAACCTTCAAAATATTTGGACATAATCCTTGAAACACAGGAAAGAAAGTAAATGGCTATACTTGTCTTGAAGGATAGCCTGGGGAAACAATTAAAAATTATACTTGTCATGGTATGGCATATTTCTTTCTCCTGCAAGCTTGACCATCTCTCTAGTTAAAAGATTCTGGGTCTGAAAACTGACCCAAGATGAGAATCTTGGCAAAAATCATGGCATACAATTAAAGTGATTTGTATATAATCTCCTATGTATGCATATTTATCAGGTCTTTATTTTATACAATGAGCAACATTTTGCAAGCTACTATGTCAGTCCTTTTTGTGGCTGGAATAAAATACTTGACACACACATTTTAAGAGAAAAAAGACTTGTTTGGGCTCACAGTTTTGGAGTTATCAGTCCATGGTTACCTGGCTCATGGCAGCCAGAAGAGCCATAAAGAAAAAAAGGCCCAATATTACACAGGAATCATCCTCTACAGCTACACCTTCAGGGACCTACTTCCTCTAACCAGGCCTCACCTTCTAATAGCACATTTGGCAATAATTCACCAATAGATTAATCCACTGAGGCCAGTATCCCCATGATCTAATCAAAAAGCCCTACATCTGAACAAATGACCCTTCTGGGGACATTTCTGCAATCAAACCGTAACATTCTTCCCCAAAGCCCTAAAGGCTCATGTAATCTCTTTACAAAAAATGAATTTAGTCCATCTCAAACAATCCCCAAATATCAACAGTTTCTGCTTTGCTCAGAAGTTCAGGCCCAAGGTCTCCTCTAAGACAACTCTTAGCTATGAGTGTCTGCAAAAATAACAAAGACAACCTATATAATCCCAATATGCAATCACACAGAAGACACTCGCATTTCAAAAGGAAAAAAATGGGGAATAGAAAAGAATGGGACCAGTGCAAGACTGACACCCAGCAGGGCACATATTAAATCCATGGCCAGCAGCCAGGGCACATGGTGGAGCAGTATGAGCTCAAAAGGGCTTCAGAACCCCTATGCCATAGCCTTATCAGTCGCATCTCTTTTAGGCTGGCTCTGCTTACTACATGCAGCTTTCTTCATACATGCATTCTACATGTAGACATTCCATACTCCTGGCATCTCTAGCTTCTTGGAATCCCCACTGCAGCTCTGGCTTCATTCTTATAGCTCCATACATTGGCCCGTTAAGGACTCTTGGCAAGGATTTTAACACCCCAGGCCTTCTTTTAAGCCAGAGTGGAGGTCTCCATGACCCCATCATTCTTCCAGCTGATATTCTATATTACCACTTGGACCATTGCATTCTAATAATCATCTCCAAGCCTCCTCTGCTGCCCCTCTGAACTTGTTAATTATTACAGTAATTGCAATCTGCTTGCTATGGCTTTGGGGCCCTTTAATGTCATCCTCAGATTATTAACAAGCCAAGATCATAATTACCTGTGCTACCATAAGCACTGCCACCTGCAGAAAAAAGCTATTGTCGCACAACTTAGGGAACTGTGCCCATCTTTCCAGTGCATCCCTAAGGCTTCTGCTGTTTCCTTAAATTTCCTATTAAACCCCTGATGATTTTTCTGGCTTCCCATAATATAACAATGACACACACCCTGTTTTTCATCCTTTCCTACATTCTTGCCCAAGCATGCCTCTAAATAACTTCCTGGGAGAGAAAACTCCCCCGATACAAGAGGCAATCAGACAGAATTTTTCATTACAATAAAGGAATGTCTGTGTGGCTTCTGTGTGTGCTTTGAAGTTATAAATATTGCAACACTTTGATCGCATGATTTAGAAATAAATTGCACTATAATTATGAAGTATTTTATTTGCAATGTTCCCATTTGGTTATTTATGGCATCCTTTTGTTTTATATTTCATGAGTGTTTGTATTTTATAAGCAAGTCTGATTGTTCAGTGTGCCAATTATTGAAGACAGGATGTATTTTGAAAGAGAAAAGATTTAGTCTGATACCTATGAATAATTTTTGTAAGTTTAGTGATGAAGAAATGCATTCTGGGTTATTACACAACACTAGTACATCAAGGGAGCTTTTTCTAAAAAATGCTGTGTGTACAAGGAAAGCTCCTGATCCACTAGCTTTACTTGAGATAATAATCCAAGTTGCCTTGGCCCATTCCATGTTGTTTTTAGCAGACAAGTTAAAATGTGCAGTGCTTCCAGAAATCTTGAAAAGACACTTAATTACAAATCACATCCATTTGACAAGGAGAAGTGCTGATTATTTCAAACAGCTATTGGAATTCGAAAGAGAGTGAGGATTTTGTCAAGAAAAGTCACAGTCAGTCTAAAGTTTTAAAATAAAAAAGGATAAACTTGAGTCTTTTGTAGGAAAATAGATGCATCTTCAGGCCATAATGTTAAGTGACATAAATCAGATGCACAGGCTTAAATATTGTATGATTTCTGAGGTATGATAAGCCCAAAGTATAAATAAATTATGGAGCAAAATAAAAGATATTAGGAAACAGGAAGATCATTTGAAAAAGGGAAGGGCACCAAGAAATGGAGGGAATGTGGGGAGAAAAAAGGGGAAGGGAATAAAAAAAGAGAAATAAGGTATGTTATGTACACATACCAACTTCCCACAGCAAATGCAATCATATACTGCAAGCATGTACAAATAAAGTAAAACAAAAATCAAGATGCTGAATAAAAAACAATGTCAAGCAAACAAAACTTATTTTCTTGAAGAAAACCAAAAGTCACAGCATTGGTAAGCAACTAAAAGTATCAATATTGCACATACTGAATAAAACAGGATACAGCTGGAAAAACTGAAAAGATTTCACTCACGGAAAAAATATAGTGAATTAGTCTATTGATGACAGGTTGCATACACTGGAAGACTTATGTGTAATGGACTGAAAAACAACAGCTTGTTTTCCAGATTGATTAGTAAATAGTTTTTGCCAATAATTTTTTAACAGAGAATTTTAAAAAACAATGAAAGTGATACAGAATTTCGAAACAAGATGATAGGAAATTAACAGTGGTTGTTATACTGCATATTGTTGTCTTCAAAGTAGTTACTCAGATTACCAGATATAAGCACGCAAAATTGATCAAACAATTAGGCATTAACTGTTTCTTTCAATAAACCAATAGAAATTAGTAGTTTAATTATCTTAGCTATCTTGTGTGTGTATGTGTGTGTGTGTATTAATAAATTTTATGCTATCACATTTTTAAAAGTTGTACATGGTAGAGAAATTTTTTTTAAATTTACTGGTTGTAATAGTTGATATTGTGTCAACTTGAGAAGTTTAGAAGTAACTAAGTGACTCAGTATGGGCCCAAAGTCCACACTGTACACATTGTCATGCTGTGTAAGAGGAGGGCACAGAGAAGGTGTGAGCACTACACCCATCCGCAGACAGGCAGCTTGCACACAATGTTAGGGAGGAAAAGAGGCTTGTTTTCCTCCCTTGTGCTCTTGCTGATTTGCTGTCTTATGCTGCATTGAAGTGTTGTCACTATGCCCTGCCACCCTGCCTTGAAGCCAGCTGATTATGGACTGAACCCTCCACAAACTGTGAGCTAAATAAACCTTTCCTTCCTTAATTTTGGGTATCAGGTGTTTTGTCTCAGCAACAAGAGAAAAGTAACGAAGACACTGGTGTGGTGAGCTGTTGAAACCAAATGTGATGTGTCTCAGAAAAGCTGCACTGGAGTATATTCTAATGGTGTTCCAAGCTTTCCAAAAAAAGGACAGTTTGTCTCTTTAATTGTTCAGGAAATATTATTCTAACACTGTCTCAATACTTTGGTTTCTTCACAGAGAGGTAAAAAACTGAATTGCATTCTGCTTGATGCTGCAAAGATATTTAGCTTTATTAAGCAAACATTAGGTTAATGTAAAATGTTGAAAAATGTAAAAGCTTTGGCAAAGAGCATGTAAATCCCCCCCTCCCATGCAGAAATCTTGTGGCTGAGCAGAGTTCTTGAAATGATATTTGACTTTAAAAACTGTTTTCAAAAAAAACTTGCAAAAATTACTGTCAGAAAAATTGCCTCTGAGAAAAAAGTATGTTTTAAAAATAGAAATAATATTCAGGAGTACTTAAAAAAAAAAAAGAATTCTACAGAAACTATGTTTTTCTTCACATGAACTAGTGAAACATGACTTAAAGATGCCTGGACTTAAAAAAAAAACTGAATTTGGGGGGAAATTATGCTGCAAAAGCCTACCTCTTACCCCTTGAGACAAGTATGGGATGAAATACAAAGCGATAGTGCTGAGAAGATTAGAAAGGAAGAAAGATGAGACAGGTTTCAAAGCAACCCCCTAAAATACTTTCTGATGCCTGTCAGCTGCAAAGATGGGTCATTTAACATCAAGCACCAAACAGTATCATAATGCATCGTTATTTCCTTAAAAGAGAACCCAAAGACCCCATTTGCTAGCTGAATCTTAATCGCTTAACTCCTTATAGAGTTAAGTCATTTTCCAATGAATGTGGATCACAAATACCATACTTACCATGCAAAATTCAAACTTTCATTCAAACATGGAGGGAGTCCAAACCACTCACTCACCAGGGATAATTCATTGTCTATCTTAAAGCATATTTGCTTACTTGAGTCCATGTGCGCTTCTGAGCAAGTTCCTTTGGAAGAAGAAAAGAGAAAAAATAATAAAACAGAGTAAATAAATTTTGGAAGCAGATCCCATATTTTTAATGATGCCAACAAGAAGGGAAGGCATGTAATTTGTAAAGTACCCACAGGGCCCTAAAACTTGATTAGTCAAACACACAGAAAACATTTTCAAACCCTTTCTTAATTGTAACAGATGGCTGAGCAATAAATTTCTATTTCAGGCTAAAGGATGTTCAGCAAACATATCTGGCTGGAGGCCAAGCTAGCCAGGCTACTATTTCATTGTTCAAAGAAAATTGTGTCTGTATTAGTGAACTGTTAGAATTGTTCTTACTAGCTGCCTGGCTGGAAGTATTATTATTGCAATTGAAATCCTTAGCATAATAAAATTTCAGACCTAAAAAGGAACAAGCCTCCCATATTCTCATTTTACAGATTAGAAAAAACGAAACAACCAAATGTAAGGCCTAGACAGGGTAAGTGGCTTTCCCTAAACCCCATAGCTAATTACTGCAAAGATGAAACCCTTTGCAACACCTGGTTTTCAGTAAAGCACTATTTCCATTCACCACTACATATGTAATGCCACCAGTAACACCAAGGCTCAAGGAGATTAAAGCAAAACTTGGCCCAAGTCACATAGCTAGTCCATAACAAAATTCTACATACATCCAGAACTTGTTACTTAATATTCTATGGTTTACAAACTGTACTCAACATGAGAGTTTGAAGAATTTCCTACAAAAGAAACTAGAGTATGAGCAGTGTCTCTGAAACTAAATGGTAAACTATGATTTCAGTTCTGTCATTTGCTAGCCATGTGCAACTTGGCAATATACAAATCTCATTAAGCATCAGAATAATCTAGAAACTGGAGACCTTAACACCAACACCTTGAGGTTGATATGAGTTTTAAATAAGAATGCATACAAAAATAACTGGCACAGTGCCTAGCACTTCACAAGTACTCAGTAAATGTTAGTTGAAAAAAGATATTTTCTATGTCTATATCAGACTTTTTGGGATATATATATATATATATATATATATAATTCTTTTACTCCATGCCAATCACGTTAACCATCTATTTACATCTTCAGGTTGGGAGGAGGGGTGGGACTGAACACAAAGAGATAGTAGACAGGAAAATGAAAATGCTATATCCAAAAATTTTGTTCCACCTCACAAGTAAACTGAAATATTAGATGTTTTCTATTCTAATGCTCTGCTTCAACTACTTATCATTTATAATATGACCTGCCTCTAGAGAATCTTTTAAACATCAATGATACACAGAGCCTGTTAACAAAAACTTATTTCATCCTCTCATTCTCCTCCTACCCAAATATCTGGAAGAAGTATGAGTCTCACATTAAGTCAGACATGAAGCCCTGTGGGGAAAGAAAAGGGTGCTGGGAACCCATGTATACTGGGATCCCCTGGCAAGAAGATTAGGTAGCTATGGTTACTTTGATGTTGAGATGCCTTCGGTTTCTTAATGCATTAAGAAGACAAAGACCAATGCTCAAATTCTGACAAAAGAATTACTGTGTTCATTTTATTGATGAATGACCCCTTGAGAATGATACATATTAATCAAGTTCACCCAGCTTTGTAAGTGACAGACCAATATTGCTAGTATATTGAGAAGGGAAAGAGTCTAGAAAGATTCATCAGAATAAGAGTTAGAAACAAAGATATATAAACAAGGGGTAGAGCCCCATAGGTCAAATGTCCCAGAAACAGAGGTAGCAGCCATTTCAGGCCATAGGGCTGGCACACTATCAGGCTGACAGAACTGGCAGACAAACATGTACGGCAGCATCAGTGGCAAATAGCAAGGGCCCTAGGCTGATGCGGCTGTCCAGCCCTTAGAAGTCTGGCTCCTTGCCTGGAACATTCCCAGCTCTTCTTAAAGTTGTCTGAAATATAAATAAAAATATTATTTACACATAAAGAATTTTATCGTTGTTACACAAAAGAAAAGTACTGACAGTCTCCCAATGAAGATGCACTGATACCCTTTGTGTATATCTAAATAACACCAATGTCTTACTTTATACCCCTGAAGGCCAGCAGCTTCCAATGGGTCTAATGGGATAAAATCAAGGTGTCTGCAAAGCTGTATTTCTAGGTCTAGGGAAAAAGAAAATACTCTCTTTCCTTACCTTTTCCAGTGTCTACAGGCTATCTGCATTCTTTGTCTCCAGCCCCAAGACACATTTCTTTCCCCTCTCTCTCACTATGAACTCTTGCTTCCCTAATCTAAGCATCCTTATGATCATATTGAGCCCACCAGGTAGTCCTTGATAATCACCCATCTCAAATGCCTTAAAGAAATCATATCTGCAAAATCCTCTTTCCCGTGTAAGGCAATGTATTCACAGGGATATAGAACATTCCCCCAGGGATTAGACCTGGTTATATTTGAGATGTTATTATTCTCTCCACCAAAGATATCTAAAATTGTTTCTTTGAAGTTTTTAAAATTGAATAAAAGCTATGATTCAGTATTTACCTATTGTAGCATTTTCCTCTGCTATCCTGTGCTAGAAAGTTTAAAGCCAAAGCCACACTGATGCTTCCCTTTCGTTTCCTTTGTCATTCAAGCTCTGAATCATCTCAAAACTTTCCCTCTCTATCTCATTTCCATTCTTAACTCAGGTCCTTTCCTACCTCTGGTCTGGATTATTTCAAAAACATCCACATTCATCCTCATGGCAACATTTTCTGCCTGCTCCAATCCATTTCACAAAGTGCTTTCAAAGTTATGTCTTAACACAACATTGTTAAAGGAGAGCTTTCAAGAAGACTGATTTAACAGTTTATTTGAATAAAGAAGTACAAATACACCAGAAAGCACCAAACCAAAAGAATGTCATGCGCAACACTTTAGCAGCTAGCACAGCAAAAGCTTTTACAGGATAAACCCAGAAGTGAGGCAAAGAAATTACCTGATAAGCTGCCTGTAGACGTTCCCCTGTTTGGTACAACCCTGTGGGGAGGCCATGGATGTGTAACCTATTGGCTGGTGGATTGTTTGTGATTAGCTTAAGTCAGCTCAGTTGTTTTGTTTTGTTAAATCAGTTACAACAAATCCTTTCGAGTTCAGTTGCAATTTCTTTAATTACATGTTGTAGATTCAGAGATAACCTCAGGCTGACAGACTCTTTACCCTAACAAATAATGTGTCAGTTTCTAATGGCCCGCTACCTAACGAGGTAAAGTCCTCGTGACTCAGTTTGGTGATCCCTGCAAATACTTAACATCTTATCCACACAGAGCTCTTCACTATATCCCAGAGGGCCCAGAACACTTGAGAATGCCTTGACTTTACTTATTGTATTGTCCCCTGCCTTAATCTCTTTCTCTCCATAAAGATTCAAGTCAGCCTTTTCATCCACCCACTAAGAGACCAACCAATTTCACCTGTCAGTTCCTCTGAGACTCTTGTCTCAAAACCATACTATTCCAAATTAGTCATTCCCATGAAGTCTATCAAATCCCTACCCCACTTTTTTTTAAAAAACTAAGGGCTCGTTCCCTTCTCTTTTTTTGTTTCTTACCTAGCAGTTAATACAGGTGCAGCTTGGGGCTGGGGATTTAGCTCAGCGGCAAAAGCGCCTGCCTGGCAAGCGCAAGGTCGTGAGTTCGGTTCCCGGTACCGGAGAAAAACCAAAAAAAAAAAAAAAAATACAGGTGCAGCTCATAATTCACACTCAATACTTTCTTCTTCTGATAGTTCAGAGCAAAACTGGAATTCAGACTTGTTCTTTACAGAATATTGGATCAGTGTCAACCTGGGTATCCATTAACTAATATTAATGTGCATTTTCAATTTTGTTTGTGATAGATAAAAAAAGAATTTTCATTTCTTTTACTTTTTCCCCCTTGTGTTTCCAGACTGGTATCTGAAGACAGAAAATGAGGATATAGAAGAAAAGATGTGCCTATTCTGATCAAGACAGTTCTAGACAATCTAGTCTATTTCTAAAAATAGATCTAACATAGAGCTACAACTGGCAGAAGCTAAAAGGATGGTCATACAAAGGAATCTTAGGGAAAGTTTTCATCCAGAGTTCTTCATAGCAGAAATCGACAATTTTAAGTGTGAATCAGGCATTCTGGTGCAATCTCTGAGTGCTTAAGGCAGTGCAGTGGTGCTCTATTAACTCGCTTTACACATCGAATCTTCAGCAAAACATTAAAGCAGAGAATATGAAGGAATTTATTCAGTGTCCATACAAACTCTTCCTTAGAGATTCCTACAAACAGCTGTGTATATTTTGGAAGCACTAAGCAAGCTAATCTACAATTACACAGCTTAGAAAGAAAAATCACAGGAGACTGAATGTTAAAGTTCATGTAACCCCATTTTTACACAAAGCTGGTAAGGCCTGAGGTCATTCAGCTTTTACTGAATGAAGAAATAAAAATGCATGATGAGATGGAGATCAGGGTTTTTTCACTTCTACCCTAATGCAGATTTTATTTTCAATAGCCAGATTTATTCTCAGTGAACTAATGCTATTGAGGGCCTCTTTCAGACAGAAGTCAATTATTTTAAAATCTTCATTCAGTGCCAGGCACATGTCCTAGTTTGAGTTTATCTTACCTGAAATCAACCACAAGCTTCTTATTATGCTATGTATCAGTATTTTGTTCATGGAGCTGAACTCCAATTTATTCACTATACAGCATAAAGAAAAATGAGATATAAAAAGCAATTGTTAAGGAAAGGATGAAAGAAGCTGTGTTGAAGCACAATGATCTACTTAGCTTGGCTGTTAACTGAGAAGAAAAAACAAAACAGAATCCAGAGTAAAAACAATAAATAAATGAAACATTAATATAGTGTATCTTTTCTGTTGTGTAACTGCTTACCAGAGGCTAAGTTGAAATATTGTCTAACATTTTGCCAGTAGGAGGAAAAAAAATAACAGCAGATGGGCCAAGCAGAAGGCAGAGCCAAATCATTTTGTATTTGTTTCAGTGTTGGTTTTTTTTGAGTTTCATTAGAGATATGACTGTGATAGATAGTCCTACATCAGAAAACATGTATCAGACATTCTTGTAATTATACTACACATGTGTTTCTTTTAGGGTTCCTTTTAGAAGCAGGATATTATCATTAATGTATTTTCAAGAGAAGATAGATAAAATTAAGGTTCCTTAAAGAGTGGAAGGACTACTATGCAAAAATGAAAAAAATATGAACAGACTAGTACCAGAAAACTGCATAGTGTGATGCCATTGCCCTGCTTTTGATGCTAAATGATTTTACTCATGAAGACGTTCATTAGTTATCATGCACCAACTCTGATCTTGTTCAATTTGTCATTAGGAGCTAAGTGGTACAACAGCAAAAGCAACAGATGTTGGGACTGACAAGCCAAATTACTAAAAACTCTGCCAATAATTACCCCTCAAAAGTAAATGGTCTGACTTTCCTGAATTCATCTCTTTCATAAGCAGCTGATGCATTCGTTTTGTTGAATTAGGATACCATCTGTTTCCTAGATGCAGATAACCTTGGTTCCTGCCATACCTGATAAGTCTACCCATCACAGTTCAGCTAGTATTTCATCATCATTGTAAAGCACTGCTTCCAATTGCAACATTACCTACCTGCCAATCAGGACACCAGTTGGAAAACTGGTACCATTCTTGCAGGAAATTTGCATATGTTTTGGCAGGCCCACCTCAAAGCTAAGGCTTTTTTCATTGTACACGATCCAGTATATTTTATGTGTTTTTGTAACATTATGGAAGTACATTTATAAAGTATCTTCCTTAACATTTTATGTTGAAACACTAGTTTATTAATAATGAAAACTGGATTTACTTAAATAACAGTAACCTGTACTAGATTATTATTTGTAAAATACATAGTAACTCACACTGATTACAACAACCCTCTGATTGCTATCTATTATTTACAGAGGAAAAAAATCAGGACATTGGAGGTTCAATTTATTCATCAACTCTTACTGAGCATTTCCCAGGTACTGGGCAAAAGAGACACCAAGGACACAACAATAATAAAGTGGACAGGGCTTCTGCCCTCAAGAGACTTAAGTGTAGTAGAGACAGTGAAGTTTAAATATATTACTAGCTATGACAAATTCTAGCTAATAATATCAGAAAAAAGGGTGTGATCAGAGATTATACCGGTAAAGTTTAACTTTGGATGGAAAGTAAAAATTGAGAACAGAACATTAAAATTTAAACCACAGGATAATTAGTAGTAGCCTGGGCAAAAAGTAAATAGAAGAATGAACTAGGCTGCACTTTAGCAAAATAGTGAACTTTGAGTGGAAAAGAGGTTAAAGCTTTCTAAGAATAGATGGGAGATTTGTGAACTGGTTTAAAGTCAAACCAACAGAGCCAGAAGTGGTGGCACATGTCTGTAATCTCAGCATTCTGGCAAGATGAGTCTCATAACTGCAAGTTGGAGACCCACTTGGACAATTTAGTGACTTAGTGAGACGTTGTCTCAAAAGAAAAAACAATTTTTAAAGATATGATGATGTATCTCAATGCAAATCTTCTGGGTTCTGTTTCTAGTATGAAGGAAGGAAAAAAGGAAGATAGGAGAGAAAGAGAATAAAAGAAAGAGAAAGACAGAAGACAGAAAGAAAAAAAGAAAATCTGGGGTTCTTTACCTTCTATTACAGCTTCAGCTATACTAAGATTCACTGAATGTCCTCAACATTCCAAGCTTTGAGCCTTTGCTTCTACTATACATTAATTATATATTATCTTAATATTAACAAACTTTTATTTTTCTAAATAAAGTACCTGTGTATTTAAAGTTCTGATAACTTCAATGCCTTGCCCAGAATCACATGCATAGAAAATATTGCAGCCACAATTTGGATCCATATCATCTCCAAAGTCAGTTCTTATTGTTCTATATCAAATGATCTTTTCAGCAACATAAAAAATTAAAACAAACATAATAATTTTAATATTTATTTGTGGCGATTTCTTCATTAAAGGGAAAAACGAGCTGTCACATAAGGTCACATATGTGTGCAGGTGAACCAACATTGCTATGAAAACAAACAACAAACATACTCATTGCTTCTTTCATGTACATTATCTGAGAACATGTCTGTTGATTTTGTTTCTGCTTGTGTTGATTTGTTGGGGAGGGGCATAGGTTAGCCAGGTGATAATGGTAAACAAACTTATTTTTCCTGTCAAATTGTTCATCGTGTGTAGGATGGTAAAATGAGCTCATGTAATTGTTACTATGAAAAAAACTTCCATTGTTGCCTCAGAAATGTATTGTATCCTCTGGTAGGAAATACTGAATCAATCATTTGTTTAACTATTCCTAAGTCAAGGAGTAACTATAAGTTTAGGTCAGTTGAAGTTTCATAACATAGAATTCAATCTGAAAATGTTGATATCCTTTGAAATGTTTTCTTATAATTTTCATGCATTTATATAGAACTTATTTTATAGCAAATTTATTAAAACACCATCAACAGTTTTTACAAGTCACAGATTGGATCAATGTAGAGTAATAACTTCACCTACTAAAACATAATCTCTAACAGAGCAAGAACTTTTACCTGATTGATTTCATCATTCCAGCCCCAGCACTCAGAACAATATTGCCATTAAATAAACACTTTTGAATTAATAAATTAATGTGTCTCTAAGCCAAAGAGTTCATTTCTTTTGGAACAATTTCCGTCACCTGAAAGAGAAGACTGAGTGAAGTATCTAAGAGCCCTCTGTCAATTGCTCATAGCAGTTATCCACCAACCACAAGGGGAAATCAGCCTTAAAATACAAGTGCCCTGCAGACAACAGAGTAGAGAGAAGAAAGAACACAAGCCTTTGATGAAATCGCTGAGTCTTTCTATCAGTCTCAAAGCTTGTTCTGCCTCTCTGCTTTTGGTAATGAGAATTTTCAAATAATAATAAAAGAATTCATTGTTAAGTTGATTTGAGTTAGAATTTCTTCACTTGGATTTGAAACCACTCAAATGTCTATCTTTTCTTATTTGAAGCTTCATTATATTCGTCCTAATGTATTTTGAACTTCTTGCTATAAATATTTAATTAGTATTTTATACTATTAAAGAGTATAAAATTTTAACTAGACAAGGATGAATGAGGCATATTATTTGCCTTAAAGAACACACAAACATAAAAGCAAACCAAATAAATTACAAATCCCAATCATTTAAGGTAGAACATACACTTATTATGTATTCCATTCATGTCCTAGTATCCCTTTTCCACAGTTGCCGCTGTTGTTGTTGGCAATGTTTAATAAGTTAAATCTACATCTGCATTGAACCTATAGATATCTTGGAAGGAAAGGCAATTTATTTTCACTATATATAAATACATTTAGATTAAGAACTTTATGAATTTTTTGCCTTTTTACTATGCATTATACTTCTCCTCTGCAAATACTATGTCGTGAGTTAAATAGTGTTCTCCGTACTTCACATCCACTGAGAAACCCAGACTGCAAACTAATTTGGATATAGGTCTTTGTAGTTATGTTCAAAGTAAGGGCTGAAATGAGCTCTCACTGGATTCAGGTGTCCCAAAAGCCAGTGGGCCCACCCTTATTAGAGACAAAAAAAATGTACAGAAATGAAAACAAAGAAGCAGCCTCTGGAAGCAGCTATTTATTAGTGTGACCCATTCAATGTTGCAAGCTGGTAGGAATCTCCCCCTAGAGCATCCAGAAGTGATATGGCCCTATTGATATCTTGATTTTGGACTTCTGGCCTCCAGAACTATGAGACAACAAAATTGTGTTCTTTAAAGTCACCAAGCTCAAAATAATTTGTTATGGCAAGTCACTGTTTATATTAAGATATTAATACAAGTAGCATTTTTGTGATTACAGGTTATAATTGGGTTTTAGTTGTCTTGTGGTTAATGGGAGGGATCTATGTTCATGCTTAAACAGCATTTTTCCTCTTCTTTTATTAGTAAGTGTTTGCAGTACACAAAGAATTTTTTTAAAACTTGGCTTTTAACTGTATAGAATTGCAAATACTAGTGAGAAAATGATCTATAAAGAGTGAATTGGTTTTCAGGAACAATGGAATTAGGTGACCAGCAAGCAGCAGGTTAAACCAAAGTATCCCTAAGCCTTCCTTGGGGTCATATCTTTCCTCCTACAGCTATGTTTGAAAATGAAAATCTAAAAATTGATACAAATGTCTGCTGAAGTTGTGTGGGTTCAAACCATATATTAAAAATAGTAATCTCTAAAACCAATGAAGGTGGGGCAAAAGAGTTATACAAAAGCATAGAGAAAAATAATACAATAGAGTTGATTTTCAAAAGTATAGCAAATACTTTAATCTCTAAATCGGAATACACCTTATTAGAGACTCTATATTTTTGCAAAATTCCTCTAGAAAACTAAGAAAAATTGGTCACATTAGCCCACTAATAAAATTTTAATAAATAATATAAATTATATAAGCCATATTTTATGATCATACTTAAATAAAAAATCCAATCTCTTTAAAATAAAATAATATATAAGTGATGAGAATTAATAAGAATAGGAAGGAGGAAACTGGAATCTGAAGAGTAATAAAACCTAGAATACTACAAGGTGAAAATGCAATATTCCTGAATCCTGAAGTATTTCCAACGTTACAAAAGATAGGCTGGAGCCAGGTGTGGTATCACACACCTGTAATTCCTGCAATTCAAAGAGCTAAGGCACGAGGATCATACATACTCTGCCACCTGGACAAAATAAATAAGGCTGGATAAATAACTAGTTCAGTGTTGGAGAAGCCCTGGCTTCAACACCAGTACCAAAAGAAAAAAAAAAAAAAAAGAAAATAAATACCTAAGTAAAAGACTGAAGAAAAAACATGAATCAAATTAAGAAAAGACACACTAGTGGTCATTAGATTAAAAAGAAACCATAGATGAAAGGCTCATTTTGGGGGAGAAAAATAGTAAGATAAACTTCTAGCTTCTCTAATTAACAATAGTTGCAAAACAAAATAAAAATGCAAATTTAGAAAGGAAAACAGCATAAAATCACAAATATATAAATACATGTATAGCATATAATGTAATAAATGTGTAAATAGTACATGTTCATGGTTTCATCAAAGCTCTTAACTGTCTCTACTTTTTGAACCTAATAAATCCATTCCTAAGATTTTACCCAATGAAAACTTCAGTAGCAAGCATGCCAATCCACGTGACTTCATTGCCTGTAACCACCCACAGTGCTTGACCAAAACACACTTTGGAGAAAGAAATGAGGAGAGGAGAGAAAGGTTAGAGGCAGCACCTACATAGTCCTCCAGGAGCCCAGTACCATGGCAGAATACTGAACCTCTGCCTTCAGACATCTCCCCTTGGGATAAACACAGTTGCTGATGAGGGGACTTTTTCAACTTGTTTCTCTGAATGGACAACAGTGATTCATGAGTCCCTGACAAAACTGAGTCCCTGGCATTAGGAGAGAAGTACAGGATTAGAGCTGGGCACCAGATATTTATGATATCAACTGGTCAGACCCAGGTGTCCAAGTTCCTCCCCTCTGCTCTATCATATCTCCCTGTCCTTTCTACTTCAAGATTATAGACTCAGAGTCAGGCTGTAGCAAAGGGGACAAAATAGAAATGAGATTTTTAAGGAAGGGATTTGTCTTTGGTGTCTGCCTTCCTATGGTTTAACAAAAAAATAAGCTTAATTAAGAAAGAAATGATTATTTTACTTTCTTATGAGTACCATACTTACCTAAAATATACCAGGCAAATTTTTGGGTGAGTTGACATTGTGAGGTGTGAATCAGTGTGTTTATTCAATACATACTCTTCCTTCATTTCTGGTTCTCTGTATTTGGGCTTTAAGTACAACAGGTAATTCTTTTTTTTTTTTCTGGGAGGGACCGGGAATTGAACTCAGGATCTTGTGCTTGCCAGGCAGGTGCTTAGGCTGCTGAGCTATACCCCGGGCCCTGGTAAATCCTTATTATGCACTAGAAATTTTATCCATTGTGTTAAAAGATTCTGGTCCTACTTAAATCTTTTAGTTTATCAGGTAGTGTCCTCATTTAAATTTATCACACAGGTTGTCTTAGTTACTTTTCTTTCAGTGTTGAGACAAAATATATGACACTCAAAATTAGAGGCAAGATTTATCTAGGCTCAGAGTTTGTAGAGGTTTCAGTCCATAGTCATCTGGCCTCAAGGCAGGCTGCCATGCCAGAAGTGCATGGCAGAGGAGAAACAGTCCATGGGAAGGCAAGCAGCAGGCAGCAGACCTCCCTTTCCCTTTTATCTCATCCAAGCAACAAGCCTTTGGGGTGATGCCATCCACATCCAGGGTGGCCCTTCCCATTATTCACCCCCAGAACTGTGTTAAACCCATTTAGATTGGGATCCAATAGCCTTACAGGAGTCTCAGAGATACAGAGCAGACAGCACAATATCTGGTCAGATATAAACGTAGACACCCAAAGAGATACTATACAAAGGGATGATGATGGCTGAGAGTCAGTCAGCACACAGCATTTCAGTGGATGCTAGCATGTGTTCCCTATTTTCTTCTCCTGCTACTGTAGTGTATACATGTACCTCTCCCTACCCCCAAATTTTTCTGACAGTGAGAAGCACATATAGGAAGAGGTGAGGGGAAAAAATATCAGCTTGATGGAACAATACTGAAATGACTGAAAATAATACTGAACTTACTGATTTTACCTAGAGCTGCCCAAGTTCCTCAGCTTTCAGTAAAAACTGGCTTAAAATAAAGATTAAATATAAGTAACATCTAGGTCTTCTCTTTAGATATCAAAATTCTATTGACTTCCTAATTATCTTACAAGATGAATACAGAGTGAAAATAAATTAGTTGCAGAGAAACAAATATATTTAGATATATTTAGATTATAGGTAGACTTACCCAGCGATGAAATCATATGATGTACAGAAATTAACTGAGTTGCTGTGTATTCTGTAACAACACATATTCTGTATGATTTTACCTCTTTGCAAATGTGTGATGACAGCACCCAACATTCTGTAGGCGATTTCCCTTACACTAACACCTGTATGTGTTTTCTCACTTTCCAAGGTGAGATAATTGCAAAGAGAACCTTAAGAAAGTCGTACATATATTTTTTCAAAATGAAAAATAAAAACTGGAAATGTCTTGAACATTTAAATGTAGAAGAATGATCAAATAAATTACTATATATTGTGAATTATTCTCAATTACTAAAGGTAAGAGTGTTAAAGAATACAGTATGAAAAAACTAAGGGTACATCTATCTGGCAATGTGATGAATTGTCAAAAATATAATATGCTCTGTAAAAGCCAAGAATTGCTACCTTTCAGCTTGAGATATTTATAACTTCACTGTCTGGGTCAAGTACATTTGTTCTTCTGCTACACACAAAAAAAATCTCTTCTCTGAAGGCTTCCCTAACTATCAGTCAGAAGGAATCAAAATCACCCCCATTACGCTTTATCTATTCTCTATCTACGTTTAAATTTCATTGCAATTAGTGGCATTGCCATATTTCTTTCTGTATCTTGTCTTTGTATCCCGATCACTAATATTAAAACTAGTACACATTAGCTACTCAGTTCATCTTTATTGAATGCATAAAAGACAGCAATCTGTTCTCAGAGGACATGCTCAGAAGAAGTTTTTTGGTTTTTACTGGAAGGGCTTACACCTTAAATGGGAATTGTCAAGACTGATAAACTCTAAAAAGAAGAAGAACAAAGGAAAAGAAAAACTGATGTTGGTTCCATCAGTCACCCATAAATCTATCGAACATTCATAGAATGAAAATTTCAGAAAACACCCTGGAAGTTCCAAATGTGTATTAGAAGGAGGATCTTGTTCTCGGATTCTGACAAGAGGTCAGTTGATCAATTAAAGTTGTCGCAGCAACAATTCATCTTAGAACTAGACTGCTTTTATCAGCAAGTTGTTTGATTAGCATAAAAGTCATAAAACTACATTTAACTTGAGTTATTTTTTCCCTTGGTCAATTTCCTAGTGGGAGACCGTTAGCAGAAGAGAAGATGGTGTAAAAGAGACAAATTACCAGCCAATCACTGTAATTCAAAATGCCGTTTACTCTTGTTATTTATCAGGTATACAAATTTGGGCTTTTGTTAATATCACACTGCAAAACCCTCCTTGTACTTGTAGTCTATATCTTGGCTAATAGGAAAAATATAATCTGGAATCACTTGTAATTCTGAAAATGTAACAAACACTTCCAGCTATTTTAAATTCTGTTATAGCTGCTAGTTTATGCTACTGCGAACAATGGAACCCCATTGTGCTTGAAGAACCTTGGTTGGGTCTTACAGTATTTGTCATGAATCTGGGTAAAACATGTTTTGAAGTTCTTGTCTTAGGCAGGACTGAAGTAGCAATAAGGATTAACACTGCTTTGCCCTACAAGTTAATAATTGGCTCTATTGAAACTAAACAATAGTGTAATCCAGTCATGTTCCAAGGTCTTCAGGAAAAATCGAAAGCAGGAAGAAAAATAACCTGAGACATTTAGAGTTACAATTTATTCCTGCTTCACCTCTTTTTCTTTTTCTTTCTCTTTTTTTATTACTTATTTATTTCTGAGGTAGGATCTCACTATGTAGTTCAGATTGGCCTCCAACTCACTTCTGTCTGTTCCTGTTAGGAAAACTGGACTTAGCAACATTTGAACACAAGTCAAGCCTCCAAATGTCCTACTGCAGTCTCACTAAATGTTTACAGATTTGAATTTAGCTCTAAATTCCATTTGCTCTCAGGTTCCTGTTACCTCCATAAACATAATAGAATCAAGGATTTAGACTTTGTTTCTCAGTAGAAGTAAAAGCACATTCTAGGGAGCATTTTTGGAATCTGTGCATATATTTTTCAGTTATTGCAACTACTAAGGATACACCTAGATTTAGTGAGGAGGAAATAGAGATTGTGGATGCCTTATAATGTGCGGAACTGCTATCCTGACTTAAAATATCTCCTGTTCTATGCTGCTGACAAGTATCCCTTAAAGACTGATTCTCAACCTTTAGTTTACATCAGAATCCTTCGGAAGGCTTGTTGCAATACAGATTGCTGGCCCTCACTGCCCAGCAGTGATTAATAAGCCTGGGATAGCATCACGGAATTTGCATGTCTAACAAGTTCCCAGGTGTACCTGATGCTGTTTTCCAGGGACCGCTTTTTCAGAATTGTTGCTCTGCACAACAATGTAGAATGTAGCTGCAACACCCATTTATGCTTACTTGGAAAAAAGATTTCCATTTTATGTATAAAAAGTAATTTTGTACCAGCCTGGTGGCAAATTCTTGTAATCCCAGCACTCGAGAGGCTGAGGCAGGAATGTCACCACTAGTTCAAAGCACGGTTGAGCTACACAGTGAGTTCAAGGCCGACCTGAACTACATAACAAGAGCTTGTCCAAAAAAAAAAAAAGAGAGAGAGAGAGAGACAGAGAGAGACAAAAACAATAATTTTGCATGAGTTTGCATGAT
Organism: Chinchilla lanigera; assembly: GCF_000276665.1. Lineage (NCBI taxonomy): Eukaryota > Metazoa > Chordata > Mammalia > Rodentia > Chinchillidae > Chinchilla > Chinchilla lanigera. The sequence goes on along the minus strand of NW_004955419.1, from coordinate 22,358,410 downwards.
TGAATATTTTAATTTTGCAACTATTATAAGAAATTTGATCTTTGTTATCATTAGACTCTAAGCAGAGGTGTCTAGCATTTCATAAAAACCACCAGTAAGAAGCCATCATAGTGACAATGTTGGCACCAATACAATATACCTTTATCTTCCTGCATTTATAATTTTACATGTAAGCATATAGCAGAAGAGGCTGATATTTCCTTAACAAACAGAATCAGTAATTGTTAAGTTAGTAAAGAGATATAAAAAGAAGAGATTTCTCTGTTTCATTATAAATTATTTCAAAATATCTATAGCATTGTCATCCTACTATGCCACAGGTTTTAAAACTTATTTTAATGTTTTAGAGATCTACAGTACAACTATTTACATCTTGTTTATTACTGTTTATAATGCATTCTCTATTTGCATTTCAAAGGATATGGTTTCTAAGGTTCTTTTAAGTATTAGGGAGCCATATTAAGATTTCAAGGTAGAGCACGTTTTTATCACTCCCCTTTGCCATATCATAAAATAATTTTTAACCCTATTCTTAAAAAATAGGACTCACTTCATTTGAAGTTATACTACAGTCTTTCATTGTATCCATGTCTGCACCTCTCTTTGTACTAGCCTTCTTCTGTTAAGTTTATTTCTTTCTTCTTCTTATCATACACAAGTAAGAGTGATCTGTAAACTGACTCTAATGTTTTTTCTTAGTTAAAAATGTACTCTTATTTTTCTTAGTTTTTATATATAGCTAGGGTATCATACCTATTGTGCTAATAGATATATTTGTCTTATATAAGTATACATGAATTTCATTATAGATAATAATAAGATATTAGAAATGTTTCCTAAAAAAGGGAATGTCAGACCTGATAAAATTGAGAAATACTGATATAGTGCAGTCATTTCAGTTATTTTTTGTAGAAGCAGAGGATCATACTAAAGTTATTTGTCTGAGAACACATAAATATTTAGATAAATTGACTCAATCTGAGTGTACCAATTTTAAATTCAATGATCCTACAACCAAAGTACAGGTACTGTTATTACTTTTATCCTTTTCTTATTTCAACATACAAGGCCAAAAGTTAAATTGGGATATTTATGTAATTCTTGGCCATGGATTACCAAAATAGCAACTGAATTTCTTCACAGCTACAGATACAATTTTTCTGCAGAAAATTTCATGTGTTGGTTTTCTCCATCTAAAGTCTATAAATCCACAGGTCTTGTTTGAGCCAAAGAAATTGTGTTGTATATGATCCCTTTTTCATGATAGCATACTTTTACTCTACCTCCAAATGCTAAGAAATTGGTCCAGGCAGCGTTTTGAAAGTGATACATTTCCCAGGAAAAGGCACAGACATGGAGGCAATCATATTCAACTGACAGAAAAAGAGTGGTGAGCTCAGAAAAGCTGAAAACTCAATCAATATTGAATCAGACTAAGTACAATGAAATACCAGATTACTAGATAGCAACTTTCAAAAATGCAACCCTTACAATCCAGGAGGCACACAGCACTTTGAAAGCTCACCTCAGCGTTTATTAAGCACTCCCACTGCGTGCTTGAGGAACCGCTGAGTGTTGGTCAAAAGTTTATTTCCACAAGACACAATAGGTGAATGTCTGAGAATGTGATTTGGAAAAATGAATCATTTCAGCAGTGAATATGCTTTAAACTTACGACCTCAGCTCCCCACAGAATTAGTGCCACTTCATCGTTTTTATTACTGTTATTGCTGTTATTGTTTTATGCTTACATGTTTGGTGTTTATGTTCTCTCAGCAATTGTCATAAGAGACAACAATATGAAGTTAATGCAGAGAGAAAAACTTTAGCCTCAGGAATCACAGAATTTTTTCTTTTCCCGGACCATAAAAACTATGTAACCTACACAGTTTTCAACTTTTCTGCCAGAAACTTCAGAACCACAGTAGAATATAACTATAGGAAATAATCTGGGGTCCTGCTGCAGTCATATGTGTCTTTTCTTTCCATTCAGCTTTTTTACTTTTTTATATTTTATTATATTTTATAGAGTTAGCTATTGGCTTAGACTACTTTACATCCTCTTTTAGATGATATGGAAAGTAAACAAATAATTTTGAATAAATTAGATTATAATGCTTACGCCAGGAGTGGTGGTGCATGCCTGTAATCCCAGCACTTGGGAGGCTGAGGCAGGAGGATCGTTGAGAGTTTGAGGCCACCTTGGGCTACAAAGAGAGCTCAAGGTCAGCCTGAACTGCATAGTGAGGCCCTGTCTCAAAAAGACAAAAATAAAAATAGATCATAATGCTTTACCTACATTCAACCCCTTTAATCTCAATTTTATGTGAGAATTTTGCCTTCCTTTAAATTTTCCAGTTGCCTTGAACCTGAGAAATAGATATTTTCTTAGAGAGAGCAGATTACCTGAGAGCTATGGATAAGAATATTTCAAACACATAACTAGGGAAGAACTATTAGACAACAAGATAAATTTTATATCTAATGAGAGAATATTCTAGAATAAAATTACGAGTTAAAGATTTCTTAGCATTTAGACTGACACAGGAGAAGGAAGTACGATATGAGCTAGTTGAAGATGCATCCTGGCTGTATCAGAGCCGACCATAAGAATCAAAAGATAGAAAGCTATCTTGGAATTTGTAAGCTTAGGAGTGAGCCCAAAAAAATGCACTTAGTTCTCATGATTTTGACTCTGAAGCCTTGTATTTTTCAAGGAAAATAAAGTATGCCATTAGAGAAAGTGAAAAAGTAGTTCAAAAAAGTGTGTGAAGAAACAGCATATTGACTGAGATGTAAAGGAAGAAAGGCGCCAGTTTGGTGAGAAGGTAAGCAGAGAAGATTCTAGACACAGAAAACCACAGTGGTTGCTGGTGAAGGTAGGAGAGATTCTGATGCATTTGAATAGGAAGGGTGAGCATGGCAGAAGCACGGTAAGCAACATTAAAAGAGGTATAAGATTATAGTAAAAGCCCAGACGCAGAGAAGGTTCATACAATCTGATCTGCATATTTAAAATGTTACCATGGCTACCATGTATAGAATAAACTGTATGTGTTGATACAAGGGAAAGTGGGTGAGAGAAGGCATAGGTAGAAGATTTACAGTAAACTAAACACAGAAGATGATTATTCAGATTAAAGTGGTATTAAAGTGGTATACAAAGATAATGAGAAGGAGTCAAACTCTGCTTATTGGAAGAGGAAATGTTAGGACATGGTTTCATAGTTCTTCGTGTCTCCTCTTTTATCTCTGCAATCCAAGGAGCAAGCCAAAGTAAAACATTAAAATAAATAAATAACAATATCATCAAGATCTGAGATTGTGACCAAGTGGGTGATAATTCCTTATCACCCAGCAATCAGCTATGCTAACTTTTGCTTTAAGGGAGATTTGCTTGATAACCAAATTAGTATCTTTAACAACTCTATATCATGGAAACTTTGTGTCACTTTTTGTTGTGTTGTGATTTTGTTCTTGCATTCTATTTTCTATTTAGATGAACAGAGAAAATACCAAGAACTCATAATTCTCATTTTCCCATTATCATCGTCATAATTAGGTCAAATGAACAAAGCTACGAAATCAGGAATCAGGGAATAGGAGTCATAATAATAGTACAAAGAAAATTAATTCATGTAGGACAGCGGTGGTGAACCTATGGCATGCATTCTGCAGTGGACATGCATAGCTGTCTCTATGGGCACATGAGTGAAGTCATCCCAGCATCACCCCAGCAGCAAATCACTGTATATTGAGATTTAACTGTTGGCAACTTGCGATAAATAAGTGGGTTTTGGGATGCAGTTTGGGCCCTCAGTCTCTAAAGGGTTTGCCATCATTGATGGATGGTTTTAAACATTTATTGAGTATGTTCCCCTGTGCTTTTGTACAACAAATATTTGCAGTAGAAGTATCTATATATTCCAATATTTTAGGCATCAGATAAACACTAGAGATAAGGATAAGCCTTTAAAGAGCTCACCCTGTATTTTATAGTATATTGTACTTTATTTAACATTCAGAACAGCATACAGTTGCTGCTGTTTCTTTTTAAATCCCTATTCAAATGGATTTCGAATCCATTTAATCCAAATTAAAGCTAATTTGGATTAACTAGTTTATCCTGAGATGCACTAAGGAAGAAAGAGTTAGTGTGTAAGTTTGTGTAGTAGGTTTAATGGTTGGATGGATCGGAGAGATACACAAATACACACACACACACACATGCACACACATCAGAATCTGGAGTCATTTTATAGAATGAAATCATGATTTTATACAACTAAATGGATTCCTCAGTTATGGTCAGACTGGTTACAAACTGAAATCCGTAACCACTTTAAGGCAAGCACTGTAAAATAATACACAAAATGTTTTAATCTTTTCAAAAGAGATCAAGAGATTCACTCACATCTTCAAAAAATATTAAGTGAGAATTTGTACCAAATTAATTATTGAAGGAAAAAAGAATAGAAAATTAAGAGCATAAAATCTTGTTCTATAAAGAAGTCCCTGTATAATTAGGTTTATTATATCACCTGACTACATGTCTTAGAATAAAGATGCAAAATAGGAATAAGGGCTATTTCTCAAATAATGGCTAAGGGTTCAGGGGGATGGAGGCTAAGTACCCTGGTTTATTACATTCTGCTTATTGCATTTGAATACTTTAATTTAACGTGGTTGAAATTAGAAAGATTATATTTTCTTCCAGCCAGTTTTTAGTAAAACCTGTGATACAGGACCACAGATCAAGACAGTCTTTTCAAAATTTTTGGAAACAAGAACGAATTTCTAAAAATGAAAAGTCAACTCCCAGCTGCGGAGAGTTTTATATTTGTTTTTAACCAGAGTTCCCATATCCGCACCAATATTCACATTTAAAAGTTCCACACTCCAGAACAGACATTTGAGGCAAAAGAGTGTTCAGTCATAAACTTAAGAAACCTTTAATCTGTTAAAATGTGTAAGGGCATAACTATAACCTTTCTATGACCTTAAGCAGGATAGAAAAATACTGGTGAATCATGAAACATAAACTCACTCGAGGGTACAAACCTTCAGTAGTGTATCAGACGCAAGCAAAACAAATTCATGTGATGGAATATTTTTGTGTTTGTTGTTAAGAAAAATAAATGCTAAATATAAAACTTGCTGAGTTTAAAAAGAACAAGAAGCACAAAACATATCTTTGAACTCTTATTACTATGGAGTGATTCAAAAAAATTATGACTATTTAAGGGATGAGAAAGGAAAAAACGGGCAAAAGAAAAATGAGTAAAATAAGATGAGAGAGGTAAAGATAAAGGAAAGAAACAACAAGCAAAAGGGAGCAAGAAGGAATCTCTAGCTTACAAAGACCATCAATCAGTAATAGGTCTTGCTGAGATAATAGAGAAAAACAAAATAACAGTAACTCAAAACAGAAGATTTCCCTTGTGCATAGAAACTTAAACAAGTGGGACACTTTTAGCATGGTGGACTCATAACTCCTGGTGACCTGATTCATTTTGTAATATTGTCATAATTTCCCATAAGCCCCTTCACCAACTCTGTATCCTAACTACTCTTTGTGAGAAAAAAAAAAAAAAGCATTTTAAAATGGCTTGCTTGCTTTCAAAAGTAAATTTCTCTGAAATTTCTCTCTATTAAGTCTCATGGCCAAGTCTAAGTGTAACAGGAGCAAAAAATAATAGGCTTTTCCCCCAAAATTGGAATTTCTATTACCAACTTAAAAGAAAAAAATGGATTTTTTATGTATAATTAATACCTATTTTCTCCAAATCTACCATTTCTCTGGGAACACAAACACTATTTCAGAAGTTATAAGGAAATGATATCTTCTAGTTCTCCTGAACATTCAGATTTTTCTGTTAGTCTGTTTAGTATCAAATAATATTTTAGTAGTCAAAGTCTATTTAATTATGAAAGTTTAAATTTCTTTAGATATGAGAAGGAATTGTTTGGGGTTTTAATGTTCATTGTGAGGCTATTACAGGATTCATTAAAATAATTTACTATGTCTGCATAGTAAATACTGCTGTATCATTAGAGTTTTATTCTTTCTACAATTCTAATTTAGAGTCTAAAACTATTGGTATTATTAGTTGTGACATTCAAACTTTGTGTATTCTTTCAGTAAAGACAAACTGCTAACTATGTTAAATGTCTTTCATAATGCATTACATATAAAAATACTTAAAAGAAATATCATTTACAATTTATATTCCTCTAAAATTGAAGAAATAACAAGTGTGTTAATAAATTCATTAAGAATTGCACAATATTGAAATAAATGACAAACATCGATGAATGGGATCCTGTGTAACTTACGAGTCTAGGTCATAAAAGGTACTATTACTTGACTTTTTCTTTTTCCTAGGACATGACTCTTTAGAGCCCTAGGCTACTATTTTAAGAATCCAGCTATCCACACCATCATACTGGAGTGACCAGGAGACTACAGAGAGCAAGACGCCAAAGAATCTCTAGCTGTGGGCATACATTAGGGATGTGGAGACTTAACATGAACATCTTCTTTTTCAGAAACATGAATTATCTAAGACGAGCTAAAGCTATAGTCTGATTTTGGTCGTTTCTCACAGGCCTACCTGGTAAAGGTGAGTCCTAGTGGAAAACATTTAGGTAGCTGGGGATGTGTTCTGATGCTTTTGCTTCCTGACCACCCTGTAGGTAATTTCACTCCACTACCCACTCCCTCCTTGATGTGTTTCCTCACCCAAAGCTACAGCCAACCAATCACAGACTCAAACCTCCAAAGCTGCATGCCAAACAAACCTTCCCTCAGAAGTTGATTATCTCCAGTATTTGCCATGGTGATAGGAGGGCTGACTAACATGAACAGTATCTGCTGAGGTTCATGGAACCCATGGATTCACTGTCCTTTTTTGCTGATTCATCCAATAAAAATATACTTGATAGTGATTTGGAATCCATATCTGGAGACTGAAAGTGTGAAGTCAAAAACTCAATAGTGAGGGACACATGTAGTGTATTTATTTTTGTTCAAAGAAGAAAGAAAAAGTAAATAAAGTATTTATTCAATGATCAAAGAATTTTGAGGCTTTGTGATTTTCACTTACAGGAAAGCCCTACTGTCATTAAGAAAAGAAGGAAGCATGATGTATACATGCATAAATCCAATGAAAATGATACTGTATAATTTCAAAGCCCTTTTACATATTATTTTACCTGAACTCTACACAAGTATTCTATAGGATTAAAGAATGGTTTATTTCCATTATGAAGTAATGCAGGTTTAAAGAAACTAAGCTGTGAAGGATCGCTTTCTCTGCAATGAACACCAGGTCAAATCTCTAATGTTTAGTGTATTGTGTTCATTTCCACACTAATGCTTAAAATATTTGCAATTTACACTTCTTTGTATGATTTGGTTAAATATTAAATATGTTTCCCCCAATCAGGATTGTACAGAGACTTTATTTTTACTCACTCTTGTAATCCTCAGAACCTCTCACATAGTAATTTACTAATGTATTAAGTACTAGTTTATGAATAAATGAATTGCTGCATTTAGTAATAGTTACAAGACAATACCTGAAAAGTACCAGGCCATAGAAGTGATTCTAAACTGTTAAATCTCTAGCTCTTCCAATATCTTCAAAGGCCTTTGTCTCAGGGATATTTGTAGTGAAAGAAGGAAAGAGAAAGAGAGAGAGAGGGAGAGAGAGAGACAGAAAGTGACAGGAAGGAAGGAAGGAAGGAAGGAAGGAAGGAAGGAAGGAAGGAAGAAAAAGAAAGCTCTCAAGATTTTTAAAATATTCTGTTTAGCTAGATTTATATGTTTAAACTCAGTCACTAGAAGCAAAGATTAACAATACATAAAATTAGAGGTATGTTTCAAGAAAACATCTTGATGGACTATTGAGGCACTCATTCAACAAATACTTTTTAAGTGCCTCTGAAAACTACACTAGGTCCTGTAGGAAACAGAAAATTAAATGTAACATGTAATTCACGTTCTCCAGGGCTTTATAATCTATTTGAAGAGATTAGAAAATCATATGCAATTTTTTGAAATAGAGATGGCAACAACAGATGATTAAGTTCTAAAAATATTATGTAGTAAAATGGTCCTATTCAACATGCAACAAAGACAGAATTAGTTTGATGAATTCTCCAGAAAAGGGAAGACAAAAGTAGGATAACTCATGAGCTCCCTGGGGAAACTACATGAATGAATAGGATAATAATATGTGTCTGATGATATGGCTGGGAGAAGGACTGGGTGATAATGAAAGAAAGGGAAGCAAAGTCCAGATTATGAAGGTCTTCATGTTCCCTTAATCCCAAAATCTATTGGGAATTATAATATAACTTTCCTATTAATGAGTCACCCTGGAAATAATAATTGTAGAATGGTGTTAGAAATGGTAACAATGGCTGGCATGTCAACAAGGTGATCTGTGGATATCCTACCTAATATAGCTATAAGATGTCACAACAGAGAAGCAACAGTTCTATGTTCTTTGAGTAAATGCTGTGAGATGGGAGGAACAATATAAAAATATAACATAAGTCCTAAGATTCTTGTTTCAGAGGATGGGAAGAACATGCTGCCATTTGATGAAAAAAAGAAAGAATTGTACTGTGTGCAAATTTATGAGAGATAAGTGATTCAGGAGACATGGCTAGATAGGTAGACAGATACAAATATGGTGGAGGTACAAGAAATAACAGTAGGTATCTGGGAGGCAGTTGTAGTTTTAAAAATAAAATAGAAAAAATGAAGGAAGGCATAAAAAAAGAATTGATATCAACTAGAATACAAAAAGGACAAATACATATTTGAAAGTCACCAGCACATGGGAGGCATTTACTGACCAAAATTTAGATTAAATCATATGTAGTAAATACATCGTTTGAGAACAAGGGAAAGACAAAGTCATGGAGAAAACCAACAGGGCTTCAACAGAACTACAGGAGACTGCAAAAGACTGGCACAGATACATGAAGTAAAATTTGTGAGACTAATGAACCCCCCAAACCAAGAGAGGACAGAATTGTGTGAAAGATGAAGTAGTCAACCATTCCATGTGGTGCTGAAAGAGTGAATAATGTGAGGACAATGCCTTAGTCAGCTTTCTAGCACTCTAACAAATACTTGGAATAAATCAACTTATAGAGGAAAAAGATTTATCTTGACTCACAGTTTTGAAGGCATTAATCAATGAAAAATAGGCTCTGTTACTTTGGTCAATAGTGAAGCAACGCATCATAATGCAGGAGTTCACTTAAAGCCAGAAAACCAAAAAGAGAAATGGGAAAGGAATAGGTTCTCAATTTCCCCTTTAAGGGTGCAACTCCAGCGACTTGAAGATCTCCTTCTAGGCCCACCTTTTAGTTTCTATCACCTCCCTATAACAACAAAGTGGAGACCAAACCTCTAACACGTGAGCCTTTGTGTGACACTCAACATCCAAACCAGAGCAGACTGAAAGTAAAATATTGGATTTGGCAATTAGGAAATTATTGGTAACTACTGCGAGAACAGTTTCATTTGGGTGACAGGGGCAGAAAGACAGATTGTGGTGGTGTTATGGTTTAGATCTAAAATGGCCCCCCAAATTCTTCTAGAGCTGGGGATTTGGGAAATGATTGGGTCATGGGGTCACCACACTTCGAGTAGTGCTTTGATGAGTTCACAGCTGGATGTAGCATTAGGCGGTAAGGCCTGGACAGAAGAGGCAGTTCACTGGGAACATGACCATGTTTGTTCTCCCTGGCCCCTCCCTCCTCTCTCAGCTCCTACGCCCTCATTACACAAGCAGCCTTCCTCTTCCAGGCCCTCCCACCATGCTACTTCTGAAACTGTGAGCCAAAATAAACCTCTCCTCCTTTAAATTGCAGATATTGAGTATTTACTCCAGTGACAGCAAAGTGACTAATACAAAATATTGGCACCAGCAGTGGAACCAATCCTGTGACTACACCTGACCAGAGGTGTGGTGAGTTAACTCATGAGCAACTTGTTACACTCAGCTGAACTGAATCAGCATGATGTGCTCTTGATCCTCATGGAGAAATTTCTCATGTCACATTTCCTGACTTAAACTTGGCTGTTCTCATTGTCAGAGGAGCTCGGATCCTTGCTGTCACTGAGGATGGCTGCAATTCTCTTTGACGGAGCACTGGCCCTTACTTTGAGTGTCATTTTTTGGCTCCAGTGCAGATCCTTCAGCCTGCTGGCACAGCTCCTTCATCCCACTGGTACAGACTTTCTAGTTTTCTAATGCCTTCCCATTGATCTTTGGGCCTTCCCAGTGCAGATTGTTGATACGGACTTGTAGGGGACATTGCCATGGGCTCTAGGTCTTCAGTTAGACTTATGCAGGACATTGCTGTGGGATCCAGAACGTAAACTGGATTTTTTGGTTCTCTAGTGCATAGATAGATCTGCATGCTTCTGCATTTGCCTTTTTGGGTGAATATTATAAAATAATCCTATAAATTTTGTGTCCTATATTAAATCTATTCCCTTGTAAACCCTGACTACAACACCATAGGTTTTGGAACCTTTGGAACTTGCTTGTGGGAGGGGTTTGGAAGCTTGGAGGTCCTGGCTAGAGCAGCCCTAGAATCATATAAGCTGATTTTAATGCATGATGAAGTAAAGGCCAAGCTCAGGGGGTTTTAGACAGGAATGAGGACTGTATTGGAAACTGGGCTAACCCTAACCCTAACCCTTCACTCTGACAAAGAACTACATTTTGTCCATGTCCTAAGATTTTTTGTGAGGCTGAATTTATTTTTCTTTAGGTTGAATTTAAAGGTGGTGAATTATTGAGCTGGTGGAGGATATTTTAATGTACCACAATATTCAGGCAACGGCATGTGTACTACTGGCTGCTTTTAACCACATTTATAGTGTGAATCAAGAGTGAAAAAAGTAGAGTTGAATGGCTTGAAAAATTTTCATTCTGGCCAAAAAGGAAAGCCCTTGTAATAAGACCAAGGAGAACAGAGTTGTTAAAACAATTATCATGGAAAAGAGCCCAAGCACTTTGCATCTGAACAACAGGAAAGATGGCTCAACAGCATCTTAGGAATTGGCCAGACACTTTCCAGGTTTAAGGGTATAAAAGTGTAAAACTCCTTTGAAAGAGTTTGCTTTGAGAAGAGAAAGAGTTTCCTTTGAAAGAGTTTGCTTTGAGAACATATACCATGTTCATTTAGGGCCACCTAGCAAGGTGCATTTCCCAGGTCAGCCATCAAAGCACTCAGAGGCCACTGCAGCCACGGTCTAAGGTAAACCAGCCATTTCTTGAGCTGGTGGCCAAACTTGGCATAATCCATACAGGCCTACTTTTTCATTCATGCAGAATTCAAGAGGTTTGGGGTCATAAAAGATTCCACCTAGATTTCAAAAGGCAACAATGTGTGACAAGTCACAGTCCCTACCAGGAGCCCATAAGAAGGTGATAGCTGAAGCTGTAAGAGTAAAGCCAAAGGTTCAATGGAGACCCAGGAGTTGGAGATGCCAGGATGTAGAACAACTGCTGACCAAAGCCACAGGCAATGAACAGAGCCAGCCTAAGGGAAAGGCCATATGGGCTACAATCAGCTCTGCCATAGGAGTAGAGCCACCAAAGCCCTTTTGCATTCACATCTTATCACAACCTGTCCCAGATAGTACATATGGAGGTACAGGAGTAAACATTTGCTCTGATGGGTTTCAGTCTTGCTTTCATCTGGTTCCTTTCTGTCCCTTATTTCTTGTTACAGTGGAAATGTTTACCCTGTGCCATTGAATGTTGGAAGTATTTAACTTTCTTTTTTTTATTTTTACAGGGGTTCACACATAAAACTTTGCCTTGAGTCTCAGAGAGAACACTTTGGACTTGGATGTTTTAGCAATATTAGAACTCTTAAGACTTTGGCAACGAGGACAGGGATATAGCTCAAAGGGGCCAGGGAGACAGCTCAGTGACACAACACTGACCTGGCAAGCTTGAGGTCCTGAGTTTGATTCCAAGTAGAAACAAAAAAAGACTTGGATGACTTTATTGATAGACTAAAGGCATTTTGCATAATGAGATGGACATGAACCTTTTGGGTTCTTGACAGAATGTTACAGTTTAGATCTAAAATGTTTCCCAGAATTTGCATGCTCAGAGGTAGGGCTTTGGGAAGAAGATTGGATCATGCAAGTGTTCTTCTCATCAGGAGATTAGTGTATTGAGGAGTTCACGGCTGAATGTGCTGTTAGGAGGTGTGGCCTGGGTGGAAGAGGCCGTTCACTGGGGACAAGAACTGAAACAGTATGTGTTTATCCCTAGATCCTCTCCCTTCCCATTGCTTCTTGGCCGCCATCACATGAACAGCTTTCCTCTGGTCTAGAGGACAGCTTTTCTCTTCCCATGTCCTTCAGCCAAACATGAACTGAATCCACTGAATCTGAACCAAAATAAACCTCCTATCTTTTAAATTGTGGATGCTGGATACTTTCTCCCCACAATGGTAGTGACTAACGCAAGTTGAGTAGAACTGGCAGGTGAGGAAACCACTTCATGAATGAAAAGAAATTAATTTTCTAAAAGCTTGGCTATAAAAGCAAAATTAGATATAAGCTTATGAGAACTGTCATAAAGGGAGAATCATTTTGTTTTAATATGGCAGAATTCTGAATGTGTATTGCTGTAGGGTACAACCTAGTAGAAAGAAAACAATTGATTTCACAAAATTACTAAAGAGTTAGGAATGGATGAGGTTTAAATTTTAAGTAGAGAAATTTGTTTCAAATAGAAGTCTACAAGAATGAAAAACAGCTTTTAGACATCAGACCTCATATCATAAATTTGAAGATGACAGGGGAAATTATGGCCTGGTATTCTTAATATGCCCAATAAAATTGAAGATACACAGAAGTAGCCTGGTAGCATGTAAAACAAGAGTGGAAGAACTGCGCTGAGAATGGAGCAAAGAGCCATAGTCCACAGGTGTGGTAATGAAGAGGCCAATAGGATGAGAATCTTCTCTTTGGGATGTTGAAAAAATTGCCTTTTCAATCAATGTGGACAGCACACAAGCAAAAATATTAGAATTAAATCTTAAGTCTTAGAAACTTTCTTCAGGCCAGATTTTCATTCTTGCTTGTATCTTGGAGAGATACATAAATGGCTCCACAGGAAGATCTTGGTTAGCTAAGCCAGTGGGCTTGAAGAAACTCTGAAAGAGTAGTAATTCATCAAAGTGTATATAATTATTCCTTTATTTTAAAAACTGATATGATCATACCTGTACACATTGACTAAATACCAGCCATTAGTTCAGGGCAGGTATAACAAAGAGAATCAGACCTGAAGATAATTGTTATAATCTATTTTCTATGCCAGTCAATAGACACACCAGCCTTGATGGTGGATAAGATTGGTATAAAGTGTTAATTTGTACTTTGGTGATTAATGTGAAATCTTTACTCCAGATTCCAGACAGTTGATTAAAACGCTTTATGACTTACCAGAGTTTATCTCTAGGGGGAAGTGTTGCAGCAATTCAATCAAAATCATAACATTAGACATTTTTCATCTACTCGACCCCAACCCTCCATTGTCATGGATCACACTCTATAGCGTATCATTACCAATGGTTGGAAGATGAACTACAACTTTTTTATTTCTAGTGTCCTATTCAAGCATGTACTGTTTGCAAAGTCTTTGTACTCCACTTCAAGATTGTATGACTACATCAAGACTCATACTACATGGATTGCACTACCTTTTTGCAGCGTTCACATCCCAACCCACATTCTCATCCTCTTCTTACTAGTTTAGATATTATTCCATCACTCTGCACTAAAATAATCCCTCCCCATATGTCCTCACCTCCTTTTCCCCTCATCTTTCCTGAAAAAGCTTTACCCTTCTACATACTTCCTGTGCACTTAAACAGATAAACATATTATGAAAAAAACCACAATCATGGTACTGTATCACATCATAGAGTGAATCACAAGTGCATAACACATTTTTACCATTACTGAATAAACTTATATAATATTTCCCTAATTCATTTACTTTTCCATTCTACCATACAATTCACCATTTCACATATTCCCCTCTCTGCTCAAACTAACAATTCATACAGTCACACCTGTACATACTAACTGAGTATTAACCTTTAGTGTTAGCCAAGTATAGCAAAGATAAGTCTGCAGGGGCTGGGGATTTAGCTCAGCGGCACAGTGCCTGCCTGGCAAGCACAAGGTCATGAGTTTGATTCCTAGTACCGGAAAAAGAAACAAAAAACAAAACAACAACAAAAAAAGATAAGTCTGCAGATTCTATGCCAGTGGGTAAAGAGATGCTGGCCACCGTAGTGAGAGGGTTGGTATTCATATACTCTACCACTCTACCATCCTACTAACAATTTAACAAATTCTTCCCTCTACTCTCCCTACTTTTAAAGTCCCTTTCTCCTTTTCATTTTCAGCTTATGTCTCTATCTCTCATTTTATGTGTGGGAAAAACTGCATAGATTCAAGTTATCCTCGAAAATTCCTGGAAGTGTTTACATCAGAGACTACCACACCCTGTCTTAAGAAGTCTGAGACAGTGTGTTTTTTCTCCAATGCTGAAACTTTCTGTAGTTTAGCCTGCATTTATTGTCTATATTCTACCCCAAATATCTATCTTTACACATTATATTTCCATAGCTAGATACTCAGTCTATGTGAAATATATAAGAATTAATTTGATTTGGGGAGAAAACAGATTAACCTCTTCCATCTCGCACTTACACTGCACCATAAAATCACTGAATTAAATAGTGGGATAAATGTTTACACCATATAAATTTGGATTTATTTCTATAGCTTTTATTCTTTCATTTTTTTGGATAGTGGTAGATGCTGAGTGTAAAATGTTAATTCCCATTATGTAACAGTTACATGATGTGACCTTACTGAAAACTATGATGTATTACCTACTTCTAGGTAAATGTGGTAGTCAATTTAAAATTCTCAGCACAAGGTCTGGAATATAATAAACAATAAATGTTAGCTATTATTAGTAGCACTGTTAGAATTAGTGTTAATATTCAAGAGTTTATGTTACAGCCAAGTGGATAGGCCATATGGACATAAAGATAAATAGAGGCATGATAAGTGCTAAATAATTATTATAGGTCCTTGGAGCCAAGAGAGATCACCATCAACTGCATCCTCCATGATTAGGTTTGAAATGTTATGCATAAAAATGCCTGAGATTACAGGAAAATAGCCAGCAGCTGTGAACCAACAGATCACATAAAATAAAGCAGAAAATTAGAGATAATTTCCAGAAAAAAACACAAATTCAAAAGTTTATATGCATATGCTTTATGGCTTACAAGAAAATATCCACCTTCGTTACCTAATTTCATCTTCATAGAACTTAATGGATGGAAAGGAAGCTGTATCTGTTCTCATTTTACTAATGAAGACACTGTCCCTTAGGGACATGATGACATACCTAGCCTCTTTTTGCCGGTGGTAGAGCATGAAGACAAGCTACACAGTGATTCTCTGACTGTACACTGACTGCCTTATCCATTGTTTTTTTTCCTGTTTTGCCTGAAATAGTAATTCAAGGAGAATAAACTATGCTGTGGTAGTGTCGTGCTTAATATATTCTTCAAGTACTTTGTTGTGTTGACAAAGTCCATTTAGAGAGAATGAGAAAATCTCTAAGAGTGGTGCAACCATCAATACTGTGTTTCCATTAACCAGACACGCTGGGATCATCTTAATTCAAATATTTGTAAGCAGAAAAGAGATACTCATTTTTATTCACAATGCCTCTCCTATC
The DNA here is from genome assembly GCF_000276665.1 of Chinchilla lanigera. Taxonomy (NCBI): domain Eukaryota; kingdom Metazoa; phylum Chordata; class Mammalia; order Rodentia; family Chinchillidae; genus Chinchilla; species Chinchilla lanigera. The sequence goes on along the minus strand of NW_004955419.1, from coordinate 22,342,580 downwards.
CCATCTGGCATAAGCAATTTCCTTTTGTTTGCCTTTAAACTGTGATATAAAGAAATTAATTTTACCCTACAGGCATTCACTATGAATTTCACAACTTCTACTCTGGTTATTTCTGAATTTCATCATCAGTAACAAATTGTTTTTGTATGGGGAACTGTGCTTGTCAATTTTTCTAGTTTAGTCCATCAGATTTTTTTTTTAGGTCTTCCCACTAACAAAATTCTTTCTTTTCTTTCTGAAGTTGTCAACAGCTACTTTAATTACTTTACTGCAACAACACACTAACATTGGTGTATATTTATTAATTGGAAAATTATCTTTTCAAATTAGTTTATAATGAGATTGACTGCGTGTACTGTCATTTACAAGAGCTTGCATGAAGAATCAATTGAATTAAATGTATGTGATTAATAACTACAATTATAAATGTGTACCTTATAATTAGTTAACCATAGTTCTTGCAGAATTTTCTCTATGATTTTCACAAATGACTAGAAAAATCTACTTATGTATCAAATGGATAGAAATATGAAGTGTGTCTGCCGAGGCTGGGCTGAATCCCGGACATCTTCAGGAAGCCTGGTGAGTCTCCGCAGTGCCTCTCTGACCGAAGTGCAAGACAGGTGGAACCCCAGGCACCCCTAGGGGCCTGGGTGGCTACTCGCCATACCCATAGTGTGTCTGCCGGGGCTGGGCCAAACATCAGGCACCTTTAGGAACACTGGTGAGCCACTCTGGTGCCTCCCCCATTAGGGTGTGAGGAACGTGGACCCCTGAACAATTTCTGGGTCTTGGTGGTTACTTCCAGAACAACTCATACCCCCTCCCTTGGGAGCTCAGCTGAAACCTGGACAGAGTCAGAGGCCTCGGGGAGTCCACCCTCACCACTCCCCTTCCAGAGTGGGAAGTAGGCTCTGACCTGGGCAATATCTGAAACCTCAGTGAACATGACCTGCATCCCCTCTACTCTTGTGGAAGCTGGGCCGAACCCCGGCGCTCTCAGGACCACTGGCAAGCCTCCCCCAACCTTCCCACATGCCTGGGTGCCAACTGAATGCAAGAATGTTTAGGAGCATCTGGGACCCCACCTTGCTACCACTCACCAGCACAGGAGCTGTATTGAGCACTGTGGATATTCAGACTCTTGCCCTACCACTCACACACAATCAGAACAGTGAGGCTGCACTCCCAGGAGCCTCTGGATCTTCAAAAATGACAAAATAAAGGAGCAAAATGCAATCCCAGACGTCCACACCACCCAAAACAAGTCCAGGAGACATCAACACAGAAGAGCCTGGAAGTCATACACCTGAAATTTCTGAAATGATAGCAACTGAAGTAAAGAAACAACCCCATCAGGCCATAGAACTCATCAGATCAGAAATAATATCTCAGGTAAAAAAAGAAATGACAATAATGAAATAAATGTTCAGCATATCCAAAGATGACATTGACAAGAAAATAGAAGAGCATAGACAACTCATGGAAACCTTCAGTGAACAACATAGAAAAGAACTAGAAGGTATGAAATAGATGCAAACAGATATCCAGGAAATTAAAAATTCCATTGAAAGCTTGCAAAACTGCCTGAATGAAGCTGAACATAGACTTTCAGACCTTGAACATGGCATTGCCACTAATGAACATGAAAGGAGGGATCTCTTAAAAACAACAAGGAACCAGGGAATAACAATTCAATAACTACAAGATGAATCAAAGAGAAACAATGTCAGATTAATAGGTATTAATGAAACAGCAGGTGTCAACACAGATGACATAAAAAGACTATTTGCAGAAAAAATAGCAGAAAATTTCCCAGGCATGGTAAAAAATCGGACATCCAGACACAAGTGAAGTATATAGAACTCCAGTTAATCATAACTAAAATAAATCTATACCCAGAAAAATAGTGATCAAGATCCCAGATGCTCAACAAAAGCTCAGATTATTAAAAAGTATTAGAAAAAAGAAACAGATCACCTATAAAGGAAAGGCTGTCAGAATCATGGCAGACTTCTCAACACAAACCATCAAGGCAAGAAGTGCTTGGAGTGAAGAAAACAACTTCTAACCCAGATTGATGTACCCTGCAAAGCTATCTTTCAAATTTAATGGAGAAATAAAATATTTTCATGATAAAGAACAACTGAAGAA
>NW_004955419.1:22336769-22338527 GCF_000276665.1 Chinchilla lanigera | reverse complement strand
CAAGAAAGAGAACTACAGACCAATTTCCCTAATGAATATAGATGCAAAAATTCTCAATAAAATACTAGCAAACAGAATAAAACAAGTCATCACTAAGATTATACACCACAACCAAGAGGGATTCATACCAGGAAGGCAGGGATGGTTCCATATACGGAAATCAATTAATATAATACACCACGTCAATAGAGCCAAGGTCAAAAATCACATGATCATGTCCATTGATGCAGAAAAAGCCTTCAATAAAGTCCAACACTCATTCATGTTGAAAGCCCTACAGAAAATAGGAATAGATGGCCTTTACCTCAAGCTGATCAAAGCCATCTATGATAAACCAACAGGTAACATCATACTAAGTGGTCAAAAATTGAAAGCTTTCACTTTAAAATCAGGAACAAGACAAGGATGTCCACTGTCACCACTCCTATTCAATACAGTTCTGGAAATATTGGCTAGAGCAATTAGACAAGAGAGAGGGAAATAAAAGGAATAAGGATAGGAAAGGAAGAAGTGAAATTATCACTATTTGCCTATGACATGACACTCTATATAGAAGACCCCAAAAACTCCACCAGAAGGCTCATGGATTTAATAACCAAATTCAGTAGCATAGCTGCATACAAAGTTAACACTCAAAAATCAGTAGCATTCCTGTACACAAGTAATAAATAGCCTGAGAGAGGAATTAGGGAAACCACACCTTTCACAATAGCAACTAAAAAGATGAAATACTTAGGAATCAAACTAACAAAAGAAGTAAGAGATCTATACAGTGAAAATTATAGTACTCTGAAAAAAGAGATCAAAGAGGATATCAGAAAATGGAAAGATATTCCATGCTCAATGATAAGAAGAATCAACATTGTGAAAACAGCCATACTCCCAAAATTGTTGTAAGATTCAGTGCGATTCCAATTAAAACACCATTAATATACCTCACAGATCTAGAGAAAACACTCCTAAAGTTCATCTGGAACCAGAAGAGGCCTAGAATAGCAAAAGCAGTCTTGGGAAACAAAGGAAAGTCAGGAGGCATTACAATTTCTGACAAAAAATATATTATAATGCTACTGTGATAAAATCAGCATAGTACTGGCACAAAAACAGACCTGAAGATCAATGGAACAGATTAGAAGTTACAGATACAACTACAAACACACTCAGTCACCTTATCTTCGATGAAGGGGCCAAGCATATTCAATGGAAGGAAGATAGCCTCTTTAATAAATGGTGCTGGAAAAACTGGCTTTACACATCCCAAAGACTAAAACTTGATGCATGTCTTTCATCATACACTAAGTTAAAATCAAAATGGATCAAAGATCTAAATATTAAAACAGAAACACTAAGTTTACTGGAAGAGTAAGTAGATAAAAATCTGGACAACATTGGGGTAAGTAGAAAGTTCATGAACAAAAACCAAATCGCACAGGAAATACTTCAAAGAATCAACAACTGAGATTTCATCTTACTGAAAAGCTTTTGCACATCTAAAGAAATCACCAATAATGTGAAAAGAAAACTCACGAATTGGGAAAAAGTTTTAGCCAACTGCCCCTCAGACAAAGGACTTCTATCTAGGTCATATAAAGAATTAAAAAAAACAGGCCCCCCAAATTCAAAGACCCAATCCAAAAATGGGCATCTGAGATGAATACACACTTCTCTAATGAAGAGATACTAATGGTGAATAAATACATGAAAAAATGTTCAACATCATTAGTCATTTGAGAAATGCAAATTAAAACAACACTGAGA
>NW_004955419.1:22294829-22335349 GCF_000276665.1 Chinchilla lanigera | reverse complement strand
AGCTTTGTATGTCTATAGCTGTTTTCATGAGAAACCACTTTGAAGATATCAGTATGTAATACAACAAGCATTGTTAATTCCCTACCACTCTGTTTGTAACTCTGTATTGTCTGTGCTGATCCTTTGCTATTTTGTAAAATGTTGTCTGTCTGTTAGTATTTTCCTCCTTTTATTTTTAAAAGAAAAAAAACAACCAAATATTCAACATTTTCTTTATAATAACCAGACTTCTGGGCTATTTTAAAATACACATATTTTCTCATGTAAATCTCATGTTAAGCCTAAGAGGAAAACCCATTGTAAGTGCAAGCACTTGTATGTGCAGTCATCTACTATAGGTGAAAGTGAAAGACGCGGTCACTTTTCTTGACCATTGCTGCTCAGCAAGGCCTGATGTGAATATTTGTGAATGAAAACTCCATACCAAGCTAGAGCCGTGACCATTCAAGCTCTCACTGCAGTGTCTTCTAAGAAACTGCTCAGGATATAATATCCAAACTTTGGTTCAGATAAACAGGTATTTTTGAATTCCAACTCTGTCCCAAAGGAACAGGAAGTGGAGGTAAATAGAGGAACAGAGCAGGATGCTTACCTCAGAAAGTCCAAGCGAGAGTGCACAGTAAACTCAGTCTGATGAGGATGAACAGAAGATAGAAATGTATTTGGAGATGACATGTTCATTCTTTTCATATCCAAAGACTGGGCAGTCTCAGACACACAAATATTCTGTGCCTATCTTGGCACGGGGCGATGGTGACAGTGGAATGTTAGTACGTGGCATCACATGAGACTGTTTAATTGCATTGTTTCTCTGGCATGAGAAAGCAAAAGCATAAATAAGGACCAAATTATGTAATAGATATTGAGAAACAGGAAGAAAATGTTCAAATGGAAAGGAGAATAAGGAAGGGGAGGGGGAAAAGAAAAAATATATAGAAGGGAAAATGGAAACAAAGCTTTGGTAAATAAGGAAGGGAAGAGGGTGAAGGGAGGGGAAGGGATTTGGGAAAATGGAATCAAGTTATATTATACACAGGTACAGATTCCCTATGATGAATGTGATCACTCTGTATATCTAAAGTGCACCAATACTATTAATTCTTAAAAATTAGAATATTTAAAATAACTCCTAAGAATATTTGCCAAAAATAGAATTAGAGAAGCATCTCTTAAAATTAGATTGGGTTTAAAACCTCATTGAATTTCATCAGGTACAAGCCATGGTCTCCAGCAATTTATCTATTTAGACTCAATTTCTTCAACTGGAATAAATGGTAATAATGATGTCTACTTGCAGAGCATGGTGGTGCATGTCTGTAATCTGAGCACTTGGGAGGCTGAGGCAGGAGGATCATTGTGAATTTGAGACCAGTCTGGGCTACAAAGTGAGCTCTAGGCCAGCCTGAACTGCATAGCAAAACCCTGTCTCAAAAAGACAAATAATAATAATAATAATAATAATAATAATGTCTACTTTTCATGTGTATGATGTTTGAATGAGATGAGTCATTGGTACAGTACCTTTCATATTTTATTGAAGTAAAACATATATGTGAATATCTATATATACATATATATATATTTATGGATTTAAATATGCAAGACATATGCATTTCACTTTTTTTTTACTTTTTGTCTTTTTGAGATAGGGTCTTGATATGCATTTCAGGCTGTCCTTGAACTCACTTTGTAGCCCAGGCTGGTCTCAAACTTGTAACAGTTCTCCTGCCTCAGCCTCCCGATTGCTGGAACTATAGGCATGTGACACCATGCCCGGCCACATTTCACTTTTGAAAGATACCAGATATCAGACTGTTTTGACAATTATTTTAGGTGTATATATCCAATATTAATGTGTAGTGAAAGGAATAGAATGTCAGTAATTCTAGCTTGCATTCTAGGATTTATGAAATATCAGATAATCCTGCTGTGGTAGGTGATAATGAAAATAAATACCATGAGATTGTTGTGAGTTCTTCAAGCTCACATAGGCAATATAAACCTATGTTTACATGAGCTTGACCACAAGTTCTCAAATGCTGATAGGAGTAGATTAGAGTTGTTCTGCAAATATCTTCAGGGTGCTCTATTGAGGGTTTCTCACAGCAGCTAGTATGATTTCTGTTTTTGAATCTTTAACACCTCACAATATTTAGTGTCTAAATAGCAGGTGCTCAGTAAGAGCTAGTAAGATAAAAATTGATAATTTTTACCCATTTAAGCATTATAAAATTTACTTTTTTGGTATGTACTTTTAGGACCTAATTTAAATTCCTAATCACAACATTATAATGAAAATCACTGAGAAAATCACACGACTGGGAAAATTTATGTCATTAGTGTCACTTTAAATCATGAACACGCTGAGCATCAGCCCATAATAGACATTCACTAACACTCTATAATCCTGCTGCATTTCTCTGAGAAGTTTACTTTCCTATTTTCTTCTCATATACTCATTTTTTAGGCATTTCATACCTGTCAACCACATTACAGTGATGATTTGGCCTCATATTTCACAGGTAAATTATAAGTCATAGCATAGGAAATCCTTGTCCTATCACCCAAACAATAAACCTTCTTGATTCTGAGCCTACTTCTTCTGCCCATGAGATGCATTGGGTAAGATTTCTCCCTCCCAACATTCAGCGAAGGAAATTTCTTTATGTGTATTCCCTCTCAACTTGTCATTCACTTTTTCGATGGTATTTTTCTGAATATTCTCCATTTCCTTCATCCTCAGTTTTTCTTTCTCTGCTGAATTTTTCCCATTAAATATGCAAACACTGGCCATCATTGCCCATTTTAAACAACATTTTCCGACCTCTTATTTTCTTGGTCCCCATTTCTTTGTTCCCTTTCCTGGCCAAACTTCTTTCAAGAGTTTCACCTCACTAGCTCTGTACTTTTTCCCAGCTGTACACTCTTCAGTTCTGTGTGGTTCCCCACCACCCTGCAAGCATGTCTCTGAAACTGCTCTCATTAAAGTCCCCAAAACATCTCCACATTTTCTGGTCTCAATGGACCCTCACCATGAATTATTCCTTTATGGAATACTCTTCTTTCTTGCTGTCTAAAACACCACTCTTTCTTAGTTTTTCTCCTTTCTGCATAGTCTTTTCTCCTTTCCCATTCGACCACCTTCTTGTCTTTCTGCACTTTTTTACTAGGTGGTCTTATCTACTCCCTTAGTTAAATTTGATATATGTGCCAACAATTCCCCAGTGTACAGCTGCAGTCCAAATCTTTGTGGATGTGATCATTAAGGTTAATTTTTTCAACTCGGTTGGCTGGGGAGCCACCTAGAAGATTAGTGGAGCACACTTCTGAGTGTATCTGAGTGGGTCATGGAAGACTGACTTAGGGTCTATATCTGGTTTCTTGCCCTTTCCTCCATGGCACTGTTTTATGGCTCTACTTCCCAGCCACCATGAACTAAGTATCTTCCCTTCACCAGGCCTTTTTAGCGTGTTCCTAAATTAAAGACAGCCACCCATGGACTCAATCCTCTGAAACTGTAAGTTTAACCTCTCCTCCTTTAAATTGTGGGTGTCAGGTAATGTTTCCCAGCATTGGGAAAGCTGACTAGTACTTATCTTTGACCTCATTATATTTAAAATGCACTTAATATATAAAACATTGAATATATGCTTTTTCCTTTTACCTGTCCTGATTCAGCAAATTGTACAACCACCTACCCAAGTCCTCAAGCCGCAAATCCAAATATCATTTTCTCTAATGCTTCCTTCTTGCTCATCTGTTACACCCAGAAAACACTGTCAACTCCAAGTTTTAAATTAGTCCCCTCTCTTTCCTCCCTACTATCATCCTACACTTTACCACTCTTATCTGGATACCTAAAATTATTCTCTCTCTGGGACACCAAATTTCCTTATTTCCACTCTTACGCTCAATGCATTCTTTATGATTAGCCAGCAATCTTTTGCAAAAACTCAATCAGATTATGGGACTGTTCTGTTTGAAGCTCTTCTATGTAATCCAATTTAATTTATGATGAGTAGAGATTGTTCAGTGACCTACAGGAAGGGCCAGAATCTTGTTTCCATCTCTAGCTCATCTCCAGCCATTCCTTACCTTACTCAGTATACTTACATAACGCAGGTTTATCTTCAGCTCCTAAAGACACCAGATTCATTCCTGTTACAGGGCCTTTGTTTTCCATAGAATTCCCTTCTTCTTGCTCTTTATGTGATTTAATATTTCATTCCTCAACTACTTCTTTCTCAGTGAGAAATTTTAACCTTAACTGACGCTTTTACTAAGCATCAGTGCTCACTTCCCGTTCACACCATAAAAACACCCTTTATAACACCTTTTTCATTGGTTATATTTGCGGATCAAGTTCATCAACTGACTTGATTTTCATTTTGCAAATCCAGTGGTCACTTCCCAAATTTTTTTCTAGTTCATTCTATCAGTAGAATTTCACATTATTTATCAGACCATCTTCCTTGAAATACCTTGTTTGTACCCCAGGCAAAGTATACTGGACCCCACTTTGCAAAAGCCAACAATTTTTTTTTTGAAATTTTGCAAGCCTGCTATTGAATAAATAGTAGCTTAAAACTGGCATAGTAAAAATGTTTACATCAAAAAATTGGCAAGCACTACAAATAAATGATATTAATTTTAAAGAGCTATTCATTAAACATTTATCATTATATCACTGACTCAGGACATTTCTATTTTAGGTTTCCTGCCTTGCAAAAACATCCTTTTGATCTTTCAAACTTGAAATACCCCAAGGTTCTTACTCCTTAGGCATTTCAACTTTATTTTTAATCTATACTCATTCTCCAGGGAATTTCATCCAGGCCCATGTTGTTTCAATACCACTTACTTGTTCATGGACTTAGAATCAATGTCTCTAGTCCCAATTCTCTGCCAAATTTCAAATTCCATCTATTGAATTTCCATGTGAACATCTCCACTCCAATAAGGATCCAAGAATATTCTGATACTGAATATGTGGCTCCATACCCACCTACAAATAGACATTTCCAAGAAGATTTCTATGTGCTAGCAAAATCTTGGAGTTTTTTTTTTTAACTCTTACTTTTATGACCTATATCCAATCCATGAGCAAATCTTTTTTGATTGTACTGAAAAATATATGTTGATTCTTACTATTTATTAACATCTGCAGTAGCACATCTCTACTTCAAAGTATATGATCCTTGCCTCCCAACAACTTATTCTCTACTCATCATCACTAAAAATCTTCATGGCTCCATGTGGTGGCACACACCTGTGTTCCCAGCTACTTGGAAGGCTGAGGCAGGAAAGCCACAAGTTTAAAGCCAGCCTGAGTGACTTAGTGAGACACTGTCTCAAAATAAAACTTTAATGCAAGGACTGGGGCTGTAGCTCAGTGGTAGTCCACTTGCCTAGCAGGCATGGAGCCCTGGGTTTAATACTAGCACTACTTCCAAAACACAATCATGTTTCTCTGCTTCACTCAGTGAAAAATCCTTAATCATTAAGACCCAGAAATCTATCCAGTCTGGCATCAGATTACTTGTGTGACCTTTTTACCTTCCACCGTTCTCTACATTTACTGGGTCCCAGACACACTGGCCACATTGCTATTGCTATGGGTTCCAAGAAGCCTCCTGTAAAAGCCTTTACACCTGCTGACCCTCAGATGAATATTTTGCTTCAGTACCTAGAGGGCTTATTTGCTTCAGGTTTTGCTCAAGTGTCTCCTTATTGGAAGAGTCTTCCCTGATTACTGAAATACCTTTATTTTTCTTCCATAGCCTTCAAACAAAATATACCATAAAAATACATTTATATATTTTGTGACTTACTCTATTAGTTCCAAAAAAGTGAGATCTTATATTGGTTAGTTTAGTACTGATCCCTCAACTCTTAGAACATTCTGACGCTTATTAATTATATGTTACTTAGCTGGTAAATTGAAATTTTATTTATTTCTACTGTGGTCTTAGTTACTTTTCTTGTTACTGAGACAAAATATCCAACACCCAAAGTTAAAGGAGGGAAGGTTTGTTGTGCCTCACAGTTTGTAGAGGTTTTGTTTCATTGTTGGCTGGCTCCAAGGCAAGGTGGCATGACAGAGGGGCATCACAGAGGAGAAACAGTTTACAACAGACTGAAGGCAGCAGAGAGCAAGTGACAAGTGACCTTCTCTCTGCCCCTTATATTTTTTCCAGGCTACCTGCCTTTAGGGAGGGTAGCACTCATACCCTTAATCCTGGCATCTCACCATGGATCAATCCCAGCATCACATCCTTGATCCCAGCATTCCATACCCTAGATACATTCACCTCCAAAAGAACTCACCTATGACAATATGAGGCTTTGGGGGGACATCTAAATACAAGCCATAACAACTGGGTTATCCTGTGATGATTAAATTATCACAAAGGCTGCTGAAAATCCTTAATTTACCTTCTTGATACTTCCCCCCAATTTTCTCAACAGAAATAAAATCATGTCAACACTGAATTTAACCTTCTACCCTCTAAACTAAGAGTTTCTGACTTCACTATTTCTGTAAGTGTAGTGTTATTCTCAGTCATTCACATTTAAATAGGTGAATATATGCTTCTTCCTTATTGTATATCTTATATCAATAGATGCCAAATTTTAAATCTCTATTTCCATAAGACCTCTTGGTCTTTCTTCCTGTTCCCACCCCAGATGTTTTTGATGGCATTACTAACCAAACACTCAAAATCATAGCTTTTATACTCTAATCATTAAAAGTCTAACTATGTCTATTTAGTTATAGTAGCCATATAATTTATTGTCTAAATGGGCACACTTTTGAGAGCAAAAGGATCACCATTATTAATTACACTGGGACAACAAGTATGACTAGAATTTTCCAGAGAAGACAGGATGCATGAGAATTCTAACTTTCACAGGGACTGTTGATTACCTACTCATTAATCATGACTCCTTTCTTTCTGGAAGAAAACTTTCCCCCCAGCACTTAGTTCTTCTCAGCATGATTTAATGACATGAATTCCTTTAATCAATATGAACATCCTATTTCTTTTTCAGCAACTGATTTAGGAAGAAGCATGCAATGGAAGTCTAATCTGTGAACTGTGAGAGGTAGCCCACTTCAGTGAAAGAGGTTTATAAAAAGTGTTTCTGTACATATATGAAAATAGTTCTTATTCTTCTGATATCTGTTGATATCTGGTCTTCATTTGATACCTGGAACTTCAGTAGCTAATTTTCCATTATGAAGCAAGCTAGCAGAGGACAAGCTGATGTCCTAGCTTTAGTGGAAACAAAGACAATGACAAAAATAAAAGAACTTGGTTCTTTGATTATATCATTAAAATATTAAATTAAGCAATTCTGAAGGTATTCTGAATCCAAAATCAAGACAGCCTTCTACTTGGTAAGGTAATACGTTTTCCTTGTTGTTTAAATAAATTCAGGCACAGATTTCAGCTATTTGCTGCTACAAGTTTTCCTATTTGATGCTAGTGAAATTCAATCTTTCTCTTTCTCTGTCTCTCTCTTTCTGTATTTTCTGTCTGTCTGTTTCTCTCTATCTCTATCTCTCTCTGCCTCTCTCTCTCTTTCCCTCTGCCTCTCTCTCATATATTTATCTATGAGTACTTCTTCCCCTTTACTTAAGACTGTTTCAACATGCTTCATTTCTGAGCCAAACTGCAAGAGCACAATTTGTTTTAAAATGTTCTTTTACTTCCCATGACAAGAGCTTTTTTAAAGGACACCCTTCAGCTCAGAAATACCTTCTGCTCATTTCTGTGTGCTAAAACTTTCAGATCCACCTTCTCTGACTTCATCTTCTTGGGAAGGTTTACTGATTCCTGAAATAGATCTTAACCTTCCCCCTTCTAAACCTATGCTGCAATAAATTCACACTTTTTGCAGGACATTGATTTGATGCTATTCTAGATTTTCATACACAATTCCAAATCTTCCTCCTACAGTTACTCTTCCTGGTTTGCTCTAAACACTCAACATAGAATTTTTCACTTTCAGTAAACAGTTATTAAATTGGTATTTTCAAACTCTTTCACAATCTGTAGTTATTTGCTACAATTTAAAAATTCCATTTAGAAGAATTGTTTTTCTAACCTTGAAAAACTCTTAAAATATAAAATAGAGAATATCATGATTAACACAAGTTTTAGTTGGCAAGACATGCTTTAACTAACATAATACTTCTTTTTACCCATATCTGCCCTAGGTAACTACTTGGCCACAGCAAATTTGTTGGCAGTGCATTTTTACAATCTATAGCAGACGTGTTAAAGAGATAAATGGAACCTTGCCACATATGATACCAAATTCAAAACTTCATTATTTCTTGAATTAAAAAGAATAGGGGGAAAGACAAAAAACACATCAATTTATGATTATGCTCTTTCTCAGATAAAATGCCACTGCTTAAGCATGATAATATTTCAGTCTGACTTGAAATTCTACTACTCCTGTTCCAGTTCCTTTGCTTTAAAGAACTGGATTTAGCAGGAGGGGGAAATGCATAGAGTCAGGGAAGGACTCACACTGATTGAGTGGCTAGCATGACAGGTATCACATTCAGAGCTTTGCATACATTATCCTCAGAAATCTCAAGGCAGGTATTTATAGCTCAAATTTACAGTTTTCTAAGAATTCGGAGGCACAGAGTAGTGCTCATTGAAACAGTTATTACATGACAAAGTCAAATGTGAACCCTGGTAATAGGTTAACTGAATGCAGATCACCTTCACCAGAACAGAATAGTGTCTTACTATTTTTGGCTAAGGGTCAAAAGGTATGTTTAGTCATACGGAATTTTTAGAACATAAATTAAGGAACTGACAAACTAGTAGAAGAAGCAAATGCCGACAAATCATGTAAAACAAAGAATAAATTTAATAAGACCATAAGAAGCTTCAAAATAAAAGTCTACGATATCCTAAGGGACCCAGGTATGGGCAGCTTATTTACAAACTGAATGCAGTAAACGCAAGCATGAGAGCAGAGAGCAATACAGAGATGGACAGAGTACTATCAAACAATGCATTAACATACAGAAACCAGGATGGGCAACCTACGTTTACTCCCACTGGGAGCTCATTACCAATGGTCCGGAGTGCACTTCAACGTTTCTCCACCAGGGCATGCAGAGAGTGGGTACCTGTCTACCCACCCCCATTTCTTTTTGCTTAAGGGTTACATCTGGGGATGATGTTAAACCTCGGTCCCTTGAAGCTTCCTTGCTGGTCAGGCATCGCTTTGGGAAAGTCCAAACGCAGACAAGTGGGGATGCAAGTACTTTCTGTGAGAACAGTCAGATCGCACATGAATGTGCTTGACACTTGTCCATAACTCAGGCAAAATGTCAGAACCAACAACACAATCAGCTGTGCTTGGGACTGTAAAGTCAGAGCAGGAATCACAGAAGAGATAGCATTGAACTGGACATCAAAGAATAAGAAGAATTTAACTCAGGCAAGCAGAGAGAGAGAGTAGAATTGAGTTGTGCTCAATTTCAGCCCACCCTGACCCCTTGATTAAAAAGTGCCACCCTTCTTTCCCCTCATTACGCGCTACAATCCTGACCCCTCCTCCTGACAAGAGCTTATTTGTTTTCCACGGGAATTTCTAACACATAATATAACTTATTCATTTGAAGTACTATTGTGTACTGCCAGCATTATCTACTTCCATTGTAACCTAAGTTCCGGAGGGTCATCAACGTCATCTATTCTATTCACTAGTGTACCCTGAATGGCTAGAACTGTGCCTGGACTTCAGATCTGTTTACTAAATATTTGTTGAACAAATGAATGAACTTCAGCATTCCACCCTTGAATTACTGAATGACTATAACATTAACGACGATGAAAAGTCTAAAAAGAGAAGAAAGTATGAAAAACATTAATGAATTCAGTCTGGCACCTAGTTGAATCCCAGGTGCCTGAGACATTCAGGCACTGTGTGGAAGGAAGGGCAGGAAATCTATGTTTTGTTGGCACTCCGTGTCTTGGCTGTTTAACTTGATATTCAGCATCATACATTTGGTACATTTTCAAGGATCTTTTCCTCAGGAAATCATCTATATTTATAGTATTAATATACTCTGGCAGCCACAATAATCTCACATTTTTCTGGCATCATCTATCCTCAAGGGCCTCCAGGCTTTTGTGCTGAAAAGTTATTTCTCTTATAGTTTTGCATTTACCTCTTTAAATGGAGAGCATCTGTCACAGGAGCTGATTCCACTCAGCAGCTCCCATATCCTCCACAGTCCCCTCATGTCACAACTAAAAACAGAAATCTGCTTTCCCCAGGTCTCGCTCCTCTATCCTAGTCTGTATGTCACTAGGTCCTCCCCTGACCACACCCACTGGCTGGAAAGAGGTCTTAATGTCCGTAGAAGTGGACACTGTCCTTTGTGTGTCACAATCTTAAAAGCAAGATTTTTTTTTAGATTGTACTGGCAATTATACTAATGCTCGATTGAATAGACATAAGAAAGGTTCCTGTGATAGCCAGTGGCTGTTTCTGACATTTAAAGTTTACACCTGTTTCAGCTTTATGTACATTAAAACAGTCTGGAAATTTTTAAATTGCGTTGAAGTTTACCATTGTGCTATTGAAGAAGAAATGGCTTGTTAAGCAAATTAATGGAGCAAAAACAGTGTGAGCACAATGCTTAAAGTTTATGACTAATTCAAAGAAGAAATTGCTTTCAGTCAACCTCAAGTACTTGAGAAGCATCATTTGCATATAAATAACTGGGATGATAGGCTAATTATAATTGTTTTTATTTATTCATTGAAACTATTTCTCCAAAACCAAAGCATTCTTTTAAACTAGAATTTTCATAATCTGTCATCAAACTTCCTAAAATTAAAATAAAGTTTTTTTAATACTGTATTTGATAACCTATAATCATCTCTAACTCTGCTTGTACTCGGGTTTGCAAATGGAGCATTCACTAGCCAGGAAGCAATATCATGAAAATAAAATGCCAAAAGCTAATTGTAAGAGGCAATATCAAGAAATTTCAGGTTTTACACAGTTATTGGAAAGCAAAAAGTAAGTCACTGAATATTGTTTAAACCAGGCACTACAGAACAGCTCATGGGCTCACACATTGTGGGGAATCATGGTTGCATCGTTACTTCACATAAAGAAAGCCTTTGCAGAGACCTTGTGCCTGAGGTGACAGATGAAGAAGGACTTAAAAAGGTACCAGGTTTCGGTGATTGTTCAGTGTCTCGTTGTGGGATACTTGCCCTTGTGTATTTCATGTTACAAATTCTAGTGTCTTTTCTTTCTCATAAAAAGTTACTTTTATTGGTATTTCGGGACTATTTCTACCTCCAGTTATGATTCTTCCCTGACTTCAGCCAGAAATTCTCCATATTTATCTATCTCACATGAGATGTTGTTTAGGAGAAAGAACTTGAAAAATATATCTTCAGGGTTTTTCCAAGAAATCAACTGATGTTCTTAATTTTCATTAACTCTGTGACATAACTACATAGTATTCCCCTTTGGCATTTAGAGTGAATGACAGCATTTTCTACTGAGAATAGTTACTAATATCAATTTTTCTTTATTACAGCAGTTTTTAATATTTTGTTTTGTTTTCCGGTACGGGGAATCAAACTCATGACCTTGTGTTTGCCAGGCAGGCACTGTGCCGCTGAGCTAAATCCCCAACCCCCTATTACAGCATTTTTATTTCACAAAGAAAATTACTGGAAACCCAAGACAGAGAAGAAAGTAAAAGAAATACTGATGGCAATGATGTAGTGGGACGAGCGGCGCGGGCAGGGAGGGGGAACTAGGGACTGGGATTGGTTAGGCTTGTGTGGAGCTCATCAGTTATGTCTATGCCGAAGTTAACTCTGAAGTCTTCTAAACAATTGAGCAAGGCAACTCAGGTACTTTTACTTGGCTTTAACACACCTTCAAACTTTTACCACAGCTGAAACCTTCAAATAGTCCAGGGACTCTGGGAGTTTCTCCAAAAAGAACATTCACTGTCTCCTACAGGTTTGCAGGAAGCAAATACTTTCACATGTCATATACATTTTCAGACCATTCCTTCACTTGCCCTTCCCCCACTGACTTTAACCCTCTGGGACGTCTGTAGTGTCTCATGCTCTACTTTAGGTTTTTCCAGGATGCTAGGGGACAAAAGGTAGCTTGCTTCTCAGAATCTCCTTTTCTCTGGAAGCCCTTAGATATTTTTTCATTCTGCTAAATCAGATATTACTCTACCACCATTTCCATGTTTATATGTTTTAGTTTAGAGTTACAGACACCATCTAGACTATGCATTTAGAGTTTGTGTTTCTGTGCCTTTTCTCCTTGCTGTTCCTGGGTAATTATCCATAAAAAGGAAACAAATCTGAAATTGAGTGTTGGTTTCTAAAGTTAATCAAAATAGAAATATAATTCCAGAAACAGGAAAAATACACTTGTAGTAGTTACTAAAAATGTGTATATGGCAGGAAGAATAACCAAAAGATGCTCACATCCTAATCATCAGAAGCTGTGAGTATGTTACCTTACATGGCAAAAGACACTTTACAGATATGATTAAGTTAAGGACCTTCAGATGGAAAGATTATTTGGGATTATCCAGGTTGGCCCAGGATGATCACAGAGTCATTACCAGGGAAAGGAGGCAAAAGGAAAAAAATCAAGGAAGAAGATGACCAGAAGCAAAGATCAGAGAGGAAAGAGACGGGAAAAGCCACACTGCTTGTTATAAGATGGAGGAATAGCCCATAGGTAAGGCAATGCAGATGACCTCCAGAGGCTGGAAATAGCAGAGAAGTAGGAGCCCTCACAGATCCCTAGGAAACACACCTCTACAAGCCCCTGAGAACTTCTGACCTCCAGAATTGTATAGATGAATAAATGTATATTATGTTGTCACTAAATCTGTGGTAATTTTTCACTATACTAAAAGAAATTAATACATTCTATACAGAGGAATCATAGGTGGAAAGGGTGAAGATGTAGTAAAGGGGGAGACAGTGATGGATCTGCTATGTCCAGCTAAGGACTATAAATTTGTTTTCTGCATGACAGCAATGACCTTTTAATGATTCTGAACAGAGTTTTACAATTAGTTTTGTACTCTACAACTACCTCTCTAACAATAATTGGATGTCAGATAAACTGAAAGAGTCAAAACCAGGAATAAGTAAACCAGTTTAGAGACCATTTCCTCCTTTCCACTGAAAAGAATTATCAGTGTCCATAAATTAAAATAATCAATGGAATTGGAAAAAGGTAATATGTTGAAGGTACACTAAGGAAACAAAATAACTAAAGATTAGATATGGAATACTAAATGACATGCAGGATTCTAAGTGAGTCACAAATTTTATGATTGGAAGAAAGTGCTTATTATTCTTAAAGGTATAGAGTCTAAAAGAATGATTGGGTTTGGAGAAGTGGATTCTCGGTTTTAGTTATTCTGCTTCTGAGGTACATATAAGGTTTCCAAGTCAAAAGACATTAGGTAGAGGTGGATACTTGGGAAATGGGTTAGGTTTTTCAATAACCAATGATATAGAATGGCAAAGAGGAAGAAAAAATTTAAACAATTTATGGAAATGTTCCACATGTCTGTTACCCTCATTGATACTCATGAATTTAACTAATACTTATAAGCTTATAAATACTTATAAACTTATTTATGAAGATGACAAATTCATGGGTATAAATGAATCATATATATCTTATAATTTGTATATATATATATATATATATATATATATATATTTTTTTTTTTTTTCCTAATAATTTACCTGATCTGAGAGCCCCACTCCACTATTTTCTGGACAACATTGCCCTGACATTTAAAGGCACATTAAATCGTCTTTTATCTGTTCTAGTTAACAGCACTACTCCTCCTCTGTTTCAGTGTCAGAAGCTTCAGTGTCATCTTCAACAGTTTTTACTCTCATTAGTTATGTCAAATCCATTACCAGTTCCTCTCAACTGTACGCATCACATATCTCTGGAACCTATTCTATCCACTCTCCCTCCACCATATTTGTTTGGCTTACACCTATATAATAACTTTTTACCAATTAATGAACCTTATTTCTTCCAAACAGTTGACTGCACTAACACAGAAGAGACATGATGACATGACTTTTAGCATCAGGTCTCCACAGAACCTTTTGAGTTGAGAAAAGGCCACCTTATTTTCCCCACTGTACTCAGGGAACCTAGGAGAAGGCCTACCCTCCCCAGCACCCTACCAGCCAGGTCCAAGTGACCTGCTCACTCCTTCACCGATCACCAACAGGGCAATATTTAGCTTCTGGGCACATCCAACCATGTGTTCAACATGCCTGTGCCATTCTAAAAAATATGTTTAAAAACGAATTTTGTTACTTATATATATGAACTATATTATGTTTTATATTTGACCCAAAATAATTCTTCACTCAATGTGGCCTTGACATGCCGTTAACTTAGCGCACCGCCAATCATCAGAAAGAAAAAACAAAATAAAGCAGACACCTGTAATGAGTGGAGAACTGGGAGAGTGAATAAGAACCATAGAACCATGGTTAGTAAGCAGCTAACAACACTGGCTGCATTCAGAAATTATGAAATAGCAAGATGCAATTTTTGAGAGAGAAAGAGAAATGTTTAAATATAGGTTAAACACAAACATGCATCTCTTTAATTTTAGGAATGTTCTTTCAATACTTGCTCTTTCTGAAAGATGTTTTTAAATTGCTGAAAAGTATATGTATTGACTTCTTAATCATATTTGCTAAAAATATAGAAGCATATACCAAGATAGTAATATATAGTTCATGCTTCAACATGGGAAAGTACTCACGGACGCCTGAGGTGTGGGTCTAAGGTTGTCCCTATATACACCACTATTTGTCATCTCATGCCACACATACAAAGGGCAGGCATAGTGCACACAAATAAATTACCTCATTGCCATATCACAAGTTGTGTATTTTGTGTTTGATTTAGAAGCATAATGTAACATTCTCATTTATGTGTGGCTACACCTACCTATTTAATGGCGCTTCATCAATTATAAAACAATAGCAGATGGAATCCAAACCAAGGACATTGATACTCTTTTTTTGTTTGTTTGTTTATTTTTCTTCCAGTACCAGGAATCAAACTCACAACCTTGCGCTTGCCAGGCAGGCACTGTGCCACTGAGCTAAATCCCCAGCCTCTCAAACCAAGGGTAGATGGAGCCAAATAAAAAGAAGGAAGAATATCATGGCCTTTAAAAGCTCAAATTTCAAATTGTATCACTCCCATGGCCTTCTGAACATCATCAGCCTCTTTACAGGATAATGGTTTCTTTGCTCAACCCTAAGCTGCAGTTCAATTTATGTTTCTCAGCAACATGCTATATTGTTCATTATTTTACTTTCATGTACATCATTGAACATATTTAACATCTTTGCACATAGACTGTAAATAACAATAAGCAACTATTAAACTAAAAGACAAGTTTCTTGTAGCCAGACTACAGTACATTGTACCAGATGTTCATGACTCAGAGTCATTTTTCATCCTGCACATTTCTCTTGGGTTTATCTACTCTCAGATTTAGCCGTATAATGTGCTTTTTAATAATGATTTCATATGACACCAGGTCATACTCGAAAGCTTTTTATCAAATAACTGGAGATCTAATTTTAAATACATCTCATCAATACAGCTGTCTTTAATCTCCGGGGATAAATAATGACAAATGAGGCATAGTTTTTGACCAGTTAAGTTGTTTCTGAAACAGAGTGGGTGTTTTAATGAAGCTTTTAAGTGGATAATAGGCACGCAGTGAGCTTTCTGAGGTATGGCAATGAACTCTGTACAGGAATGCAGGACTATATTTTTTCACCATGCTTCTGCACAAGAAAGTATTTGCAATTTATAAAAGAATCAGAAGTCTATTTACATGGCCACTGGGATATGTGCTAAATTTCCTTATGCATTTAAATACCCCTATTTTCACACCCACTACAACCATTATTTAGTTTGCAGATTCATTAAACTGTGTAATGTGTACTTATTAACTGCCAAAGAAATCATGTCAAATTAGGTGTGGATTTTTATTACTTAACATACACAATAATGCAACATACTCAAAAAAATGTTTGAATCTCAGAATAGTTATGAGAACAAAAAAAGTTTATATAAAAATCTTTCACCCCAAGTCTTAAAATCAATATATTTAATGTTAACTCCAACCAGAGGAAGCACGATCTGTGATTCAGCATTGGTTTGGTGAAAGTAAATCCGAATCTCTAATTGCTGAAATGGGACAGACCGTGTAAACATCTACAAGCAAAGTACACAAGCCATGGAATTCTGGCAACTAGGCAGAAATTCTTACTCTTCCAAATCTCAGTGTGGCTATTCAAAGGAAAAATGAGGTAGGCAGAGATAAAATAAAACTCTGAGTGCTCTGACAATAAAAATAGACTGATATCCTAGTAAAATCAATACTTGACTTCCTTCAAGTAAGCCAGTATGAAAGCATATATAATAATGAGAAATTTCATAATGCCTTACATTTCTCATGACATGTGCCCTATAGGGGATAGGAATGTGATTTTAAGGAAACATCTCAGACTGCAGCACAGACAAGTATGGAACCACCCATCTCTGGCAGTTCCTAGCTGTGCAATTGCAGGCAGACAACATATCATCTATACTCTCCACTTTCTCATTATTAAATTATGTAAGGGGATGAACTCCACCCCCAAATTATAGACTGATTTTATTAATAGTCTTATAGAGTCAAATATTGTGAAGGGTGCTTTAAATACTACATAACTAAATCTTATGTGTGTACACATTTTTTGAGCTATTGCTGCCCTCAATTTTATCTTAAGGGTGTTAGGATAAAACTTAAAACCTTTAAAATTTTTTATATGTATGTTATTAAAACCAAAAATTTTGGTTACCTTAAGTACAAATGTCAGTATTAGGGCTGCTATCAAAGACTATACTTTAGAACCAGTTGCAAGGGAAAAGAGCTAAAATTAAGTATCCCCTACTTGGTTAACATTGAAAGAAGCTAAAATGGCTATACCTTGGATAGTAGCATCAGCCTCCCTACTAAGGCAAATTGAGATTCTATCTGAAGAATGACATACTAGATACAGGCCCTCTGAATTTCCATCTTCAACACTGAGTCCAACAATATAAATACCCATTTATATATAAATACATCAATTTACATATTTATATATAAATGTATAAAGAGAACACTATCTCATCAGTAACAGGGACTATATCAACAGTCTAAGAGTAAAATCTCCTATGATTATCTTCATAGACAAAGCATTTGCCAAAATTCAATATTTATTCATGATGTAAATATAAGAAATCAAAAATAGACAAATTTCTTAACAACATAAAGGGAATTTTAAAAATAAATTTACCACTAAAATCATGCTGTGTAGTGAGAATCTACTTTCCCACTAAGCTCAGGAAGAAGGTAAACACGTATTCACTGATGGCCCCTAATTAACACTGTACTTGTTAATACTGACTAGCACAATAAGGAGAGAAACAGAAAAAAGAAAAACTTATTGATTAGGCAAACTGTCTGTATTCACAGAAGGCACACTTGTTCTATGCAGAAAAATTTTAAAAATCTACAAAACAGCTCCAAAATCTAATGAGTGAGTTTGGAAAGTAGCATGGCACAAGATCTATATACAGAAGGCAGTCATATTACAAAATACAAATAATGAATTTTCATAATTTGAAATTTGGAAGATATATCTATATAATAATAAAGAAAAATTCATGAAATAGACAAAAAGCTAAGAAAATATATACAGAATCTGTATAAAAATATAAAGTACTGATAGAATAAATCAAACAATATATATGTCAATGAATAGACATATTTTTGGAGCAGAAGACTCGATATAGCTAAGATGTCAGCTCACCCCAGTTTTAGCTCTTGACTCAGTGCAATCCCAAATAAAATCTCCACAAGTTTTTGTGTTATAGAAAATTCTAAAATTTACATCAAAAAACAAAAGTCCTATAATGGTCTAATAAATTTTGGAAAGAAAAGCTACAAAATTAAGGCAATTTGTACTGATTAAGTGATAGTATGCTCAATGCAACACATGGGAGACGCCAGCAATAGACCCACACTTATAGTCTACTGATTGTTACAATAATACAAAGGAAATTCAGGGAGGGGACTGAAATATAGCTAAAATCTGTAGATTAACTTTTTAAAAGATAGGAGAGAAAAATGGAAATATGAGAGGTTAAAATAAATAAAAAATAGAATAACTGAAAAGTTTCAACAGATTGTTGAAAAGTTAATAGCACTTTCCACTGAGTAGCAATGACTCTACATGTGTAACAAATCTATTATATACATCAAACAGGCTAAATCAAAAGAAATTGATTTTGTAGTAAAACTATAGTACATTAAATTTAAAAAGAAAATTTTACAGTGGCTGGAATAAAAGACCACAAAGTTACAGCAAATGGTGTGACATGGTATATACCATTTTGCTTTTCATCTAACGGAGGAAGTAGAACTAGCAAGTAAAATAGGAAAGGAGTAGCTTCAGTCTCCGTAACTATGTAACGACATACATATTTATATTTGATGTATAATCTAAAGATTCACAGAACTGTCAGTCATCCATGCACTTTAGACTATCCCTGAATTTGTTCATGATTGTGTCCTTCTTGGAGGCCAATTAATACTTAATTCTAAGGGAACTTTTTAATGTACCAAATGTTACTTTTTTAAAAAAAATGCTTTTATATATCCAATCCTATTATGTACCAGACAGTTCTACACATCTTATATCTGATTATCCCAAAAATCCTACAGAATACATGTTTATTGTCTCTATTATACAGTCAAAGAAACTGAGATTCAGAGGGGTTAAGTAAGGGCCAGGGATATAGCTCAGTGGCACAAGTGCCTGCCTCACAAGCACAAGGTCCTGAGTTTGATTCCTGGTACCAAAAAAAAAAAAAAAAAAAAAAGAAAAAAGAAACAACCTCCACAGGGGTTCAGTAGCTTGTCTTGGTCCACAGAATAAACACTAAGCTAAATTTTATAACCAAAGTTGTCACTCACATCTGTAATCTTTCACTTCTTTAATCATTTAATTTTATATATTTTGTTTTTGAAGCAATTCTCTATTAGAAATTACACTTTGATATCAGTATATTTTAACTTAAAACATGAATAAGTTATAATCCAAGTAACCAAAATAACTAATGTAGTAGATTGACAACTGGTGGTCAATTTATAACCCCCAGCTGAACTGAGCAAGTGTGGTGCTGGGTGTGGGAGGCCCACCTCAGGACTGTTGCCAGCAGCATAAGAGGCAGAACTGGAGAAGAAGAAAAGAGGCTCTTGGGAATTGAAAGGCTGTTGGAGCTGGTAGAAGCTGTAAGGAGCTGTTGGTTCTGTTGGAGGAGCTTGTCATGCTGGCTTTCCTGATGAACTTGGCTGTTTTCATCCTCTAAGAAGCTCAGGGCCTTGTTGACACTGAGAATAGCCTCAGTTCACTTTGGGGGAGTTCTGGTCCTTACTCTGAGCATCGCTTCCTGACTCCAGAGGGGAAGAAGGTGCTCAGCTCAGTCTCCTGAAGAAGCTTGCTGCATTTCCTGGTGGGAATTCAGCTGTCTTCACCCTTGGAGGAGCTTGGGACCTCACTGTTGCTGAGGTTGGCTGTGGTACCTTCCAGGGGAGCTCTGGTTCTTACTTTGAGCACTGCTTCCTGGCTCCGGTGCAGATCCCTCAGCCTGCTAGCGCAGATCCTTCATCCCTCTGGCACAGATTTCCAAGATGCCACCACTGGCACAGACTTTCTAGATGCCACCACTGGCACAGACTTTCTAGATGCCACCACTGACTTTTGGGTCTTCGCAGCAGATCCATGAAATAGGCCTGCATGAGATGTTGTCGTGGGCTCTGGGTTTCCAGTTGGATTCGTGGGAGGCATTGTTATGAGCTCTAGGTCTTCAGGTGGACTCATACAGGACAGTGGGATCCAGGTCCTTGGCTAGGTTTGTTGGTCTATAGTGTGTGGACAGATTTCCTGCACTGTCTTGCATATCATTCTTTGAGTTACTATTATAAATAATCTTGTAAAATATGTGTCTTATATTATATATTGTTGCACTTGCAAAATACCACCAAACCAACACAAAATATCACCATTTCTGATTACACACTGATAAATATTTCTCTTTATTCCTTTTCAGCTGAATGAATGAAACCATACTGTGAAGGTTGGACTCCCTCCTGTGTTACAGCTACTGTATTTTCCAGGTAACAGATGCCTTTGCTCTTCTTGAACTATTATTTTCATAGTCCTGCTTCTGCATGCTCACTCACTTGCAACCACAAACCTCATTCTCCAGTTAAAGCCGCAGTCCAACGGACACTTTCATTATGACAGCGCTCTTAGTCACTGCTGTCACAGTAACTCCTCTCTTCCTGGCATGGCTATATGACTTAGGTCTATACTCTTCCACATCATTATCTCTATTCCATGCAGTGTATGGGAAAGACATGGGCTTTGAAGTTGTATAGGTGTGATTCAGTATTCAGCTCTAATCAAGTTGTCTCTTTTCTAAATATTGGTGTGTCAATTAGCTATTGCTGTAAAACAATGCTAGAACTCAGTGGCTTAAAACAGTAAGGATATGTGCTGCTCCTAAACCTATAGGTAAACTAAATAGTTCTCATCGTGGCGGGGCTCACTTAAACATCTGCAATCCACCTTACATTAAGAGGGCAGCTTTGACCATCTTGGTGGACTCTTTCACGTGCTTGCTAACGGGTTGGTAATAAAATGACCTGAATGATTTTAGCTTGGACACTGTAATTTCTTACTCTCCAGAAGGTAGCTTGGTTTTTTTTTTTTTTTCTTTTACTCTTTGTTCGTTTCTTTTCCTTTTTTAACATGTAAGGGATAAAATTCTCTTAGTGATAAGATAAAATAGGTAAAAGTCATTTTTAGGGAATGAGCTCAAGAGTGAGTCACTTCTACCAAATTCTCTTGGCCAAAAACTAATCATAGAGCACATCAGATGTAAATGGTAGGAAAATAACATTCGTCTCTTGATAAGAGGAGCTGTGAAAATCAGCATAAGGGAATATGTACATTTCAAAGTTATTATAAAATTAAATAGAAAATTTGATTACAGAGTCCTTAGCACAAGCTCTGAGTTCGTTAACATATACTCACTGCATGCTAAATTACATATCCCTTTCCTACCACTACCCTGCAAGTAATGGATCTACAAGAAATACCAAATGAATGAATTATACAAATATATACAGTACTTCAGAAAATGTTTTGAACCCAAATTTTTAAGAACTTTTATTACAACCAACTGTGGTGGAACACACCTCTAACCTCAGCACTTAGGAGGCTGAGGCAGGTGGACTGTGTTTGAGGCCAGCCTGGACTTCATAGTGAATTCAAGCCTACCCTGAACTTTATATCAAGGCTCTTTCTCAAAAAAAGAATTTTAATACAAATATGCAATTAAATATCTATTTAATTGCCACAAAAATATATTCAGTTCAAATTCTGAAAAACATATATAGCAAACTAAATGCTGATGTTAAATCTATGGCAACTTTAACCATTTTTATTCAAATTCCTAAGTTTCTTAGTTTATATTTTCAATCATAAAAGAAGGGATCTTAAAAGTTTGCTCATATGCAATATATAATTTGCTCAAGATCATTATTTTTGGCAATAGATTTGTTTTTATGGAAGAAAAATACAGTGTATAAATTGTGTCACATGCTGTGAGGAAATCAGTACGGCTACACACTTCTCATGCTCTGAGGATTTTTACTATAACAGAAATCTATAGGAACGTAACACCTTCAAACTTCACTGCCTCGGTATGCTATTGACGGATGTGGGAAAAACACATTCACATGAGTTTCACTCACTGAAATAAAGTACATAATCTCTGTAGTAACCAAATAGATACACTGGCTTTACTTATCCTTTTAGAAGCTACTTTTTTTATCAAAGATCTGTGAAACAATAATCTCTCTAGGCCAATATATCCATTTTAGAAGTGAGTAAATTAGAGCAAATTAAATATACCTGTGTTTCTATATGTGGTAAAACAGAGAGCAGGGTTTGAATCATATAAAACTGGATACAGTTATCTCATTTAATGAGATAATAGAATTCTCTATGATAACAAAACACTTAACTTTCCAGCTTAATCTAGTACAAGTTCATGTTAACAAAATCTAGTACAAGTTCATGATAACAAAACACTTAACTTTCCAGCTTAATCTAGTGCAAGTTCATGTTTCTATAGAACCTTGAAATATTCAACATTTTAACCTTCAACGGGTATTTTTTAACATTTATATACGTCAAAGGTAACCCTTTAAACATATAGAAATATACTGAAGTTTAAATGTGCTATAGACAACATTTAAACTTTTTAAAGCAACGCTTCAAAATTATAAAATACTTAAGAAACTGGGACAATAAAAATCATGTGTCTATCTCCCACATTTTGTATATTCTTATCCTATCCTTGCTTCAGTTATGGTAAAACCCTTTGCAACCCATTTATCTTTGCTCCTTCTCAAAAGTAATCTACTCTCAGTAACTCAATGTTTAGCACTGATGGTGAAGTTTTCTAATCTTTAATATTCCTATTTACCCTTAAACATAATATTATTTTGAAGAATTTCTAACTATATGAATGGCATACCACACTACTATTTTTCAAATTGCATTGGTTTAACATTATGTTGTGAGCTTCATCATATTAATGTGTTGCTATAGTTTATTTCTATAAACTATAGTTTATTTTTATAAATATAGTTTATTTCTATACAACTACTTTTTGTATATCACAAAATTCATGTATTTATTCTCTTGTTGATGGATACTTTAAATGTTTCCAACTCTTCACCTTTTTTGAATAATGCTGACATGAATGGTTTTAAACATACCTCCATTTGTATGCACAGAAATTTCTCTGCTATAAAAGGAGCTACTGAGTTTTGCAGAATATACCTGTTCAAATTCACCACCTATTACCAATTTAGAATCTAGCTGTGCATGAAAATTTCTGTTTTTGACACTTTCTCATTCTAAAACAAATTATACACTTTCTTGTTACCATAGAATTACACTTATAACCTACTGAAATTCATTTTGACTGGAATGCAATTCAGTATTCTGTGATACCTGTCAGACCCTTTCCCCATTGACATTATGACCCATGATAATACAATAGGAAAGAAACTTATCAGCTCCTCCTCTGTGCTTTGCAGCAAAAAAAAAAAAAAATGAGTTTATTTTATGGGAGGTAGAAACTGGGAATTTTGAAAATGGAAACCACTCTCTGCTCCCATAGGGAAGAAAGGTTAGATTACAACTCACTCTGCTTCTTAGCAAAATGGTTCTCCTGCCATACAATTTATCCAAAATTATTCCCTTTAGTTTCCCTAGTTGTTCCTCTGAGATTGGTATTTACCAGACAAAATTGTGTTTTGAAATGCATTCCTAGAAATAGTATTCTATAAACATCAACTTTAGCCTCAGTATTCTATAATTCCTTTGAATGAAACATTCTGTTCAGAGAAACATATTCTTCCCCCTGTTGAGTCTTACAGCAACAGAGTATCAGAGCAGAAATAGATCTCTAGAAGGCTGGTTCAACATCCTTAATCTCCAGATGAGACATGTTAAAAAAATGAAAATCTAAATAGGTTACGTTACTTTCCCAGCTTCAAGCTGCTAGTAAGTGGCAGAATCACTATCCGGTCAACTTTTTCAGACTTTAACAGTAGGAATAAATAAAGATCAATAAATAAAGATCAATCACAAAACACTACCACACAGAGATAGCTACTATTAAAATATCATTTTTTATTTCTCTAAATGTACATTAAGAAGAGAACAGAGAAATATATTGTGATCTTTATTTAAATCAATAACAATTACCCCAGTTCCCTTGGGTTCAAACTCAATTTGGATATTTATTAGATTTATGACCTTGGGCAAATTAGTTAATCTTCTAGACATCAGTTTTCTCATCATTAAATAGGGAGAACAGAGTTATTTTTAGGATAAGATGTTGTAAGAATAGTGTCTGCCACTCACATGTGTAAGCCTCCATAAGAACCTGAAAAAGTAAATAAAATCAGAAAGGTACAATAGATACTGTGAAAGGGAAAGAAACTGCTCAAAAGGAAAGAACAACTGGGATGAGAGAAAAGAGAAAAGAAAGAAAGGAAGGAAAAATGTACATATACACACACACACAAGATAACTAAGGTAATTATACTACTTAAGTTCTATTGGTTTATTGAAAGGAACAGTTCATGTGTAATTGTTTGATCAATCTTACATGCCTAGATCTGGTTATCTGAGTAACCACTTTAAAGATAACAGTATGTAATACAACAACCATTGTTAATTTCCTATCACCTTGTTTTGGAATTCTGTATCATTTTTATTGTTTTTATGTTCTGTTTATGTGTTTGTTTTTGTTATTTTGTTTCTGTTTTTTTCTCCTGAAAATAAAAAAGAATAATGTCTGCCAATAATCAGTGTTTAATAAAGAATAACTATTATTGTCTTAATAAGCAAAAATACAATTTGTGCTTTATTATAAAAGGAAAACATATATTAATTTTCATGGATATTCCATTTTCTTCTACCACATACATAAAGATATAGAAACCCTAATCTATATTTTTTAAAACATGAGTTTCATAGGAAGAATTTTATGGTTCTGTCCTCTTTTTTATTTGTTTGTTTGTTTTTTGTTTTTTTTCCGATACCAGGAATAGAACTCACAACCTTGCACTTGCCAGGCAGGCGCTGTGCTGCTGAGCTAAATCCAGTCCTCTGTCCTCTGTCCTCTTTTTTTTTTAAAAAAAAAGGAGGATCTATCAGAAACTTTAGCTATCTTGACTATAAGTGTATCTCAGGAAATGATATTGTGCTGAGCACAAACATGCAAAATGTAGGTCCGTCCTGGGACATGTAATTCAGTGGAAGCATTTAGATCACACACCCAGCCACATCTTGGTCTCGAGCAGTTATATTCATGAATGCATTACAAATCAGAAAAAAACTGATGAGGCATATAAAGTGTATGCTTAGCTGTATATAAAATATCTCTATAGGCTAAAATGTTATTACAACCTGTCTCTGTATTTTTTCATAAACTTTTATATATTTCATAAATTCCTCCAATGAATGATAGTGATTTCATCATTTAAAAGCTTATTAAAGAGATGCATTCTGCACTGTATAAGTTGTCTATATCTGAAACTGAATATCTTTTCAAATTGAAGACAAGAACAAATTTCAGGGTGCCCAACTTGCACTCAGTACGTTGCATTATGTCACGGGTTCGATCACATCTCTGCTTTGCCTGTGTTGCTCCTGCTGCCTGGTGTTCCCTCTTCTTTTGTCTCCATCATTGCATTATCACCTTAAAGAAAAACTTTGTAATCTCCTCAGGTATAAATTACTTCTCCTGAATTGAAACTTTACTAATTACTCAAAAGAATGGGCCACTCCTCTGTTTATGACCCATTGTAGCTTGAACAAACATCTGTCATAATAGTCCTTAAGCAATTTTTGCAGTTTCCTCTATCTGTCCTTTGAAATTAAAGGGTCTAATTATCTTTGCTTTCTCAGTACCGAGCCAAATAGATACTCTGAATATTTCTTAGCAACAGGAAAGGAGGGAGACGGGGTAGAAAGAAAACAGGAAAAACAAGAAGGGAGGTGGGACAGAGAAGAGGAAGTAAGGGTGAAGGTAAAGAAGGTGGGAGGAAACAACCAGATAAATGTTTGGTGCCATGTAAAGCACAGACACATCAAGTAGATTTGAAGCATCCCTTTGAAATTACTTAAGGCAAATCTACTGTTCATATTTTTTCCATTTATAAACATACTTGCACAAAAGGTTGAAAAATGAATTAAATTTAAGGTCATATATGCAAAAAATCCAAGACAGATCCAAAACAGTGCCAAAATTTTTGTGGCCCCTCTGTATTAATATAATGTCTAGCATCTGTAAAGCATTTCAGAATTTTTTGTATCACCTGTATAGTCCTTTTTAAAATCTTGTAGAAGTCCAAAGAGCTAAATATCATGATGTTAAGTTTAAAAATAAGGAATCTGAAGGTCAGAAAGATGCAGTGAGCTAAGTTCACATATCTAAAATGATAATTTATCATTAGTAACATTTATCCCAGGTCTCATTTGTTTAATATAAATCAGGCTGATTTCTCATTGCATTGTTTTCCTTTATGGATCAGCAGGGAGGAATTATATATTGTTGGCTCTTGGTGATCCAGGTTAGAAGCTATTATCTCAAACATTTCCAGTTAAGATGCCAGGAACAGAGAGCTCAGAAGAATTTCACACCGGCTATGAAATTTTCTATCTCAGAATTACACATGCCAGTTTTACTAACAAACAAATGTATTGGTCCAAATTATTCTCACTCAAGCAAGAGGGCCAAGAAATGTGATGTTATCTTGTGACTGGAATGGGCTAAGTGGAATTACATTTGGAAGTACTTCTAGAAGTAGTTACCTCTTCCAACTGAGAATGGAAGTCATTTCTTGGTTCAGAAGTAGAATTAACATGCTCCTAGAATTTCTGAATTATGAAAGTCCTGAAGATTCATATATATCAAAGCAAAATTACGTGATTAAACTCAATTTCTTATTCAGAGATACCCTATTTTGAAGCAGAAAATTGTATGCATCCTTGTCTTTATGTGTTTTGTCCCACTCTATTTATATTTGGAGTTAAAACACATACACATATTCTTAAAAACTGGAGTCAGATGATAGGAGGGGACATTGAACTCCTGCAAGAAAATTTTCTTAATTGGTGAAAAAAGAAACTGACCCCATAAAACGTAGTTTTTAGCTGTAGTCATTCTAACCCAGGTATGATTGTGTACACATCCAGGGAGAATAACAGGGCTGTGCGTCAGTTGAAACGCCTGTTTCACTGGAATCAGTTATGACTTGGGGCCCAAATAACTCTGCTATAGTATATTTCTTTTCACAGTTGGACATAACATATTTCATAAAAGGAGTTTTATGTCGGCAGCAGTGATGCTAGCTCATGTCATCATAGGCCACTGAAAATGCTAGTATATGGCCAAAATATATAAGTAGTTTTGGAGACCAGTCACTGGGAAATTCATGTTAGCCTAGTCGCAAGGGTTGTTCAATAAGAAAGTCTCAGAGTGACTAGCATTCAGTAAACAGGGGTGGTAAAAAGTGAGTTATAAGAGCTATTTCTGCTTATGTGACAACTGTTTCTTCCCAGCAGCATCTGTAAAGAAGCAATGTAACCAATACCGTGACATCCTGAATTGATTAATAAAACCAGATAATTTGCTCAAAGATCAATTCATTATACAGTATATTTGCTGTATACTTATTCTTTATAAATCATAGTCAAATTTTTCTAGGTGTTGGACAACATCTGGTAGACAAAAGAATTTTCTTCTCTGAGCTAAATTTTAGGAGGAATAGAGAGAAAATAGTTAAGTAGATAAGTACATAAATAAAATTTTAGGTATCCACACCCACTGTATAAAAGAAATGAATCAAGGATGACTTTTAGGTTTTGATAAATGGCTGTTCCACTTAATATAGCAGCTCAGAGTTTCATTAAAGCTTCAGAATCAAGTGTTTGGCTTTGCACAACTAAATTTTGAAAGGCTGATAAGGTATTAGTTGAATTGTTGAATGGGTAGTTCGACATAGTGGTCTGGAGCTTGGTGGATGGGTTGGAACGTGGCACTGAGTCTCCACTGCAATAAAAACTGAATTAAGGTAGAAAAACAGATGGTGCAGCTTGGAATAAAAATAAAATCTGGCAGCCAATGACTGCCTGAGCTGATATCCAGTCTCTTGGGTATTTCTATGGGTTAAGGACATGCTATTCTAAAAGGAGCTAGAATTGTTGAAAAAGCATAGAAAAGTTTAAATTAGTAAGATTTGAATACTAATGTTAATGTGAGCTCATGACCTCCCTGGAAGCTAGTAAGATATGGGATGTTGTGGAGATATATGTACCTACAAAATGCTATAACTGTTTTACACTGTTCCAATGTGATTATTTATTTCCCTATTACAATTTCTTAATTAATATCTATTGAATGTCTGCAGATCACTGATGTTACATTAGCAAAGACACTTCATTTAGAGCTAAAATGTGGTGATTCTACTTCAGGCAAGAACCTATTGTTTTAATTTCTGGAAGTCCTTTCGGTCCAACCACTTCTAGCACCCTCAGGAATTGACTCAGTAGTACAGAGTGTCCTTCTCCAAGGTCTCTCCTCTTCTATCGGTGGTGACTGATATAAGTAGGAATAAAAGTGCTAGGGCCTCTAGCCTAAGTAGGAATCACTCCGCAGGGAATGAGGCAGGGTTTATCCTAGTGGGGTTGGCTGTCATGAGGCCTGTGTCTCAGCTGAGCTTCTCTTTTCTGCTCAGTCCTGCTGCTCTTCTCCCTCTCATAGGAGTTGATGCCAAGAGCAGTCCTTAATAAACATCTTGTGCACTAAAATCGAGCTTAGCACTGGCTATTCGGGGAACTCAACTCACAACACAAAAAACAGAGCTATGTCTCAGCTGCATTATTTACCATGGAAATATATTGTGTCATTTGAAAATGAATCAGCAAACTACGGGACTTCTACCAAGAGGTGGAGTCTCCATCCCTACCTGTGAAACTGGGTGGGCTCTTGCTTCAAGAAACAAAGGACTATGGTAGAGAAGCCCTCTGTGCTATGTGATTTCTGAGGCTAAGGATTAAATGAAATAAACTTCTGCTGATTCCCCATGAGACACTCTTTCTGGGAGCCTTTTGCTTTCCTATAAAAAAGCCATGCAGAAAGACCATATGAGGAGACCATAAAGTGAGCTATGTCTAGGGAGACTTAACTGCTCTGGCTCCCAGATGCTTCCATTCCTGCAGATCAGGCACCAAACGTGTGATTAAATACTTTGAGGTAATCTCAGCCCCACTCATCAGCTGATTGTGAGTAAACCTGAAGCAAGGATGGAGCAACTGCACCCGGGCAACCCTCAGGTGAGTAAAACAAATGTTTCACTGTTTTAAGACACTGTTTTAGGGTGATTTTGTCACAGCTATAAATAACTACAGCAGTACACTTATTTTATTCCTTTCGGTCTCAGTTTCTCTATGAATCAGGAATATTTTATTAAAACTTCCTGAATCTAACTTGCTAGCATATTGTGGAAATAACATTAATAGTATCCATAAACTTGCTTTATAAGCTATAAGAGGCATTAATACTGCAAGTTATTATAAGTATCACCATAAATCCTCATTAAATTGGAAAAGATGGTACAGGATACCAAAAAAGCATGGTTGCTCAATCTCAAGGAGTAATGATCTTAACTCTCAGCTTATAATAATTTATTCCATCCACAAAAATGTAAATAGAAGGGTCTGGAATGGAAAACAGGTAGATTTAAGGGCAATCATGTGCTATTTGCCCTTTCTTGATCTTCTCCTCTGCACAGCTCAGTTCAAATTTTTTTCAAGTATATTTGTAAAATGCACAACCTTGTCATCTCCAGCTTCAAACATGGAAACCCAGTACTTAACAATTCCCTCTTTTATGTTCATTAAACATCGCCCCATCCCTTCCTGTCTTTGTTCTCTGCCATGTACATCCCTGTCTCTCTGACCTGTATATATTGAATATGTGTATCTTCAGCTAGGTATAAACATCCTTAGAGAAACAGTCCAGGGATTATTCATACCAATTTTCTAAGAGTAATCATTACAGTACAGAAAGTACTTAATACATGTTTATAAAATGAACTCCAGAGTGCAAATATGATATGAAAGATACAAAAGGATCAATGACTGTTTATTATTAGGCTCTTTTTTATTTAATTGAAAATTAGGATTTCAACTATCTGCTTAACCTGATTTTTCTTTTTCTTTTCATTTCTTTTATTTTCTAGGTTCCAAGATGTCCCTCTGATCTGAAACTTACTGTTGCAACTTTGTGCAACTTTCCCCATATTCTAAGCCCCCTACCCACACACACTCCTGTCCTTCCAAGCACATACTGGGGTTGGACTTCCCAAGCCCCTAGTGATGAGTAATTGTGACTTATAAGCATAACTGGTGTGTGTCACTCTGCATGAAGCATTTAAATTACGGTTCTAAACTCTCCCAGCATTCTTATTCCCTATGACAGAAATTTGTAAGCCTCTAGGCAGCAGCTGTTCCATTGTTTTGGTTTCCCTAATAACTATAAGCAGAAATACCCTCTTGATGGACATATAATATCAATAATAAATAAATTGTTATTGTTTGTTAAGCCCTTGAGATTTGTTCCTCTCCTGCTGTAGCTTACCTTTACCAAATAGCCTTACTGATAGGCTCTACACTTAGTGACCAGAACTGATCAATGAGGTTGGTGAAGCTGGAGAGGAGAGGAATCACATCTCAGGTAAAGTTTCTCTCCGTTTTAAATCTGTCAGTGGAATATAAATTGCTTTAGTAATTCAGGACATAAGTTGAGGTGTTAAATTGTTACCATAGAGACCACAGCCAGCACTTCTAATGACTTAATCATATATGTTCTTTAGGCTTTTGAAACTGCATGTTAAATTATGTTAAGATTGCATCTCAAATTCCCTTGGAGTTGTCTTAGGTGAGATCCTCAGAGAAAAGCCTCTGAGACGGATTTATATGCAGAAAGCTAATTTGGGAGTGCTTCCAGAACACTCTGACCCAGAACAGAAAATACAGTTGGTCAGAGGGAGAAGTTGAACTGCAGCGCAGTCAGAACAAAGGCCTCCTCTGATGGTTTGGAAAGTGGAACGACTTTACAGCTGTTCTGGTTGAAGCAAAGAGACGGAAAGTTTTTCAAGGCCCTCCATCAGCCAGTCAGGGAGAGGAGGTAAAATCTTGAGCTTAACAGCTTCCCTCAAGGGAGGGCAGTGTTCGGGGAGGGGCTCTGTCCTGAACAGTCAGTAGCCAACACGCTTCTAGTTGGAGAAACTTCTGCCTTTGGCCTGAGGAAAAATTCTGCAGAGTGCAGCACAACATTTACTATACGAGTAACATAAATTTACAACAAAATCATCAACAATTTGCCGGTTGGTTACTTCCTATTGAAGCTATTGTTTGTCCACTTGGACTGCTGTTTCCTTGTCTCCACCTATCAAACCGTATTTCACCTTAAGGCTTCAACTCCAACTTCAAACATAAACTAGAAAATCCTCCCAGGCAATGTTTCTTCTTGTTAGGGCTTCTTAGCTCTTCCCATCAACCCTGTTTTATAAGTTTGCTTTGTGCAAGGAGAAAGCCCTATGAAGCTGCTCCTCAAAATGAGGCACAGGAGAAACTAACATGGAATACGGCAGGAGGTGGGGAAGATCCAGTGAGGAAGGAACAGAGCAGCACTCTATTTCTCCTTTGTTTCTCTGGGGTTCCACTCAGAAAACACGGATCCCATAGGTTCCGGAACATCTTGTAAGCCAGATTCTTTTCTTGTTTTACAATATTCTATGGAGTATTTCTCCATTATTATTTCTAAAAACTTTAGTGAAAGATTACTTAAAAGTTCCTTTATTGACTTGGCCTTGCTTCTGTGTGCTAATGGGAGCAGGCCATTTTTATTTCTTTTCAGATGATTGTTCTCATCCTTGACTCTGTCCACATCCATGGCTGAAGTCTACATGGTAGTACTGGTATTAATTGTTGACAAACTTCACCAATGGAGAAGGCAGTGTTAGGCAGTAAGAGTCTCAGCTCTCATGTCTAATTCTTCTCTTTCTTAATACAAATCTTCCCTCCAGAGCCAGTCTCCAATTATACATTTTAAGTTTTATTTTTCAGGGAAGCAATTTCTTTATACTTTCAATTAAAATTATTTTTCCATGAATTTTATTTCCTCATTAGACTTAAAGTTATTTGAGATTAAAAAAATGAATTGAGGAAAACCACTAGAAGCCTCTGTTGCTCTACTTGCAAAATATGTGGCTATAATTCTTTAGATCCCTTCTATCTGGAAAACTTGCTAATTTTATGGAGTCCGTGTAAAATGATAGAATGTCACAATCCTGGAAAGGTAGAGAATAGCTTATCTCTGGTTTCCATATTAGTTTATTGGCAGATATGCTCCCTATATCTTTTTTGCTACTGTAAGGTAAAATAACTGCTCTGGATCAGAGGGCAAGAATAACACCAAGTAAAACAAGTAAATTCACAACAGCCATCATGAGGAATGCCAGGACAATTAGACTTAAAGCAGCTTGAAATTTTAAAAAAATCAAAAAAGTACAATCTCTTTTCTTATTTACTTCCTGTTTCCTCTTGAAACAAGCACACACTATCTCCCCAAAGATTTTTCCCCTAAATAGAAAACACATCTCACAGCTTGACCTGTAATTTAAATCACAATTAAGCTTTCAGTTAGTATGCATCTTGCTCGTAAATCTGCTATGAATCCCCTAGTGTTCTGTTAAATTCCCTTATCCTCTTAAACAGCATGACCCCAGTTTTATTTTCCCAAGATATAAAATACTAAATTATAGCTTATTTATGAGTTTCATGAATAAGACTAATTTGATTGCCATTTGCAGAGAAATTCTCACCAGGTTATCATACTCCTAGATCCCATTAACTAATAAAAAATATAAAAAATAAAAATTACTCCAAATTAGTCATTCAAGCAGAACTGCTGCCAACATCTCTGTATAAGAAGATGCTATCAACCAACATGAGTTAGAATATTTCCTCCTTTCCCCCCTGCTCAGCACCATTACCTATGCTAAATCCATTTATAATGTGCTTTTAATAAACGCTTACCAATCTACATTTTAGCCCATTGTGGCATTAATTCTCATAAATATTGGTTTTCCACTCAGAACACATCCACTGAGAGCAGTGCTTAGAGTATTTCAGATTTCATGTTTCTGGTCAAAACCTTGGTACCTTCTATAAATCCAAGCTTACTTAAGAATGTCTAAGTCCCAGTGAAACGAGTCAACTGGGCTTTTAATGATGTTAGGGCTGCAGTACTTCCATGGAAGGACAATTATTTCAGGCATTAAGACTGAAAAATTATGCTTTAAAATCAATAAACTACAAACTGACATCCACTCTAATATAAGCTACGATATACGGTGAAAATTTCTGAGATGCTGTTTACTGACACTGTAAGGAAAGAAATACTTGTTGAATGAGTGAGTGAACTCTAGTCCCAGCTCTGGTCTGTTCAAAGTCTAGTTCCAAGATGGAAATTCCCCACCTCTAAAGTGGAGGTAATAGTAACAAAATTGTATTTCACGAAGTTACTTAGGGAAAGTAAAACTTGATTCAGCATACATATATTAATATTTTAAGCAATAAAATCACTATTGCTTATAAAAACCTTACATAAAATAACTCAAACTAAGTATGAAATACTTAGTGGGAGTGGGCCACTCCCATAAATCATCATTTGAAATTCTTGAGCAATGGCAGGTCGTTTTTATTTACAGGCCAAAAATTGCATGACCTGTATAAAATGTTATGGTGCTGAGAGCTCTCCAAAGCAGAAAGCTGGGAAAACAGATTAGAAAATGCAAGCATTATATTGTCTCCTAAGATGGGAAGAATCAAAACTTTTAGGCACTAAAAATTTTTGCTTTTATAAAATCGTCTAACTAGATATTCAAGTTTCTACACATAAAAAGCAATAGTT
This sequence comes from Chinchilla lanigera, assembly GCF_000276665.1. NCBI lineage: Eukaryota > Metazoa > Chordata > Mammalia > Rodentia > Chinchillidae > Chinchilla > Chinchilla lanigera. The sequence continues at coordinate 22,301,566 of NW_004955419.1, read as the reverse complement.
TTTTGTTGCCACAAATATTTTAGACATGTAGAGAAAAGAATTAAACTGCTTGCTTAGTACTGTTAACATATTGGGCATAATATGTATTCCTTTATTTAAGAAAAAAAATCTTTCTTTCCTTTCCTATGTGTGTATCCAAGTCATACTATGTCTGTAGAGTATCACTTGTCTTTATATATAGAAATATGTGTTTTATCCTAAACAGTTGCTCATAGGAGATTGTGAGACAATATCTGAAAATGACAAGGAAGACCTGAAGACAAGATCCTCCTCCTCTATAAAAGACATGTATTGGGGTTGCTGAAGCCTCATCTTTTCTATGAATCTCCCACAGATACTTATATTTTTAAGAAAAAATAAAAATCTCCAAACTCTTAAGAATTCATCAATGCCCCATTATCATGGCCTGAACACTTGGGATCCGGATGGTAAATCACTCCCGTACGGGTGGATGTGGAGACTGAAGTAGAGAATGAGTGAAAAACAAAAGGTAATAAACAGAAATCTATGAATCTTCCATCTGTCACCCACCCATAGTGGGATAGAGGTGGAATGGAGTCACTGTTTGGAGATTAACTCCAGAATGGGAAAAGGAAGTGAGGTAGGGATCTAGATAGTTCCTGAGTTCTATGTACATTAGTGTTTGATGCACTATGTAGGTAATTCCTTAGGAACTTAAACATGAATAAAAATAACAAAGCAACCACCAACTTTCACCTGAAAAGTCTGGAAAATCAAGAATGGGTTTTCTTTGGTTTAGAGAGAATGGTTATCCTTTTATACTCATATAGCTGCTCATACATTCAATAAGCATTTGTGAAGTACAGCTCTGTAATGAACTGGGCTGACTGCTGGGTTTCCAGGCACTAATAAGACAAATCTGCTGATTAAATTGTTCACAGTGTAGAGACAAAAACGTATGAATGAAAACATGTAATAGGAGTCTGTATATGTAATAAGGAAGTACAAAGGAAAGTGGGTCATCACACATTGACAACAACTAAGGAAGGGAAACTTACATTCTGTTTTCTAAGTGTGAAACTGCAGCTGTTCTTATAGCACAGAAGAAGGTTGTTTTTATTTACAGGCCAAAAATTGCACGACCTGTGCAAAAGCTTATGGTGCTAAGAGCTTTCCGAAGCAGAAAGCTGGGATGTACATTTCAAGGTAAAATCTGTAGTCACAGTGGTCACTAATGATAATGCACCACAGATTACTTTGCTGGCAGGTATTTCTAAAAAGTCTTCCGTGTTAGGTCAATGAGAGATCCCTACCATTAACTTGCTGAACATTACAATAACTGAATATTTCATGGACTATATTGTATATTCCAATATTCAGTCTTTTCAAGTTTTTAGTTTAAAAAAAAACCCTATTCTTTTCTTTAGCTAATAAGAACACAGCAAATGAACCCCTGAGATTATGCATATGTAATCAATATTTCTTTTTCTTTTTTTTGGTACCTGGTATCGAATGCAGGACCTCATGCTTGCCAGGCAGGCGCCATGCCATTGAGCTATACTCTCAGCCCCTTAACCAATAGTTCATAAGTGTTTGCTGTGTTTCGGGCACTGAGGTGTAACACAAAGGTATTTCACAACAGGAAGGGAGCACAAAAGAAGTGGCAGGATAAAGGGTTAGGGGAATACTGAAAAGGCTATAAATAATTTTTCAAAAGTGGATCCGAGTTTGGTGTTAAAATAGAAATAGAAACACACATGGGGGATATGGAAAAGGATTGACATTTCAAGTAGAGCGTGTGAAGAGACAGAGAAGTTAATATCAATATTTTAGAATAACAAAAAGTTAGGATGGCAGATGGATTTTATAATCTGACTTCTGTGTATCTTACACTAAATCTTGCTATTACTTGCTTCTTACACTGTGTATCCTTTATTCCATTTGTTGTGGAGCCTGTTTAGATTGCATTTCACTCCTCTCTACCTCTGGTTAATGCCTTTACATGTGTCTTCTATACTTACCTATAGAATTCTTGGAGACAAGGCCACATCTTACTCATCATTGTACCCCAGCACCTAACACAACTATTGGGATAATGCTGGCATTCTACAAATATCTATGGGATTCATTAACTCATCTGTCCATTAACAAGTTATTGAATATTTAGGTCGTATCATTGGTTGGTGCTTGGTTCACAGTAGTGAACAAAAATAATGGTCATCTAAAGTAGAAAATAATGGATGAATCTGGAAAAAAGTTTGAGAACAATCATGCAAAGCCAGACATGCCTTAAAGAGGTTGTAATTAGTTCCGTAAAGAACTGGGGTTATACTGGGGGCTGAAACCAGCTTCTTCACACTGAGCTACACCCCCAGTCTTTTCTTAATTTTGAGACAGGGTCTCACAGAATCTGCTGGGTTGAGCTCAAGCTCACCATCCCTTTACCACAGCGGCGCAGAGTACTGAGGTAAGAGGTGTGTGGGTCACCACGCCCAGCTTTCATCTGGAATTTTTAGTAAGGGTTCATACACAGGGAATGAGACAGGAGATAGACTGGGGAAGGGACTGTGACTTGTTAACTACAAGATCCAGGACACATGTGCTGAACAGGTCCAAAGCCCCGCAGCGGGACTTCTAAGAATGCTAGCAGGGTTTTAATACAATGGCTTAGACTTGATGTCAGACTGAGACACAAGATCCCAGCAACACATCTTAGGACCCATATGTACAAGTTTTGGGGGATTTCCTTGAAATTTGGACAGCATAAAAGGTGAGGTGAGCCATTACGAGCTTGCTAGCATAACTGTCCACGGCAGCCCAGGCTGTTTGCCAGACACAGTGTGTACTTTTATCTTTGCTGTTCCCCTCTTTTTCTATTCACTCAGCCCGAGCTCCCTCTGCAGAGCCAGTTTCTCTCCCACTCTTCACTTTTACTTTCTGGAATAAACTTTGCCCCTGCTTTTTTGCTTGCTTCAGTCAATTCTTTATTTGAGATGAGAAAAATCTAGAATCCAACTCCAGAAGGACAGGTGAGCAGTCCCAAACCCAGTAATGTTTTGTTGATGACCAGCTTTTTAGAAGCAAGCTAGCCGATAACGGAAGAGGTATTATATTTCTGATATAGAAAGATACCTTTACAGAGGGCAGAGACTGTCAGCTAAGAACTCTTGTTGAAGCACGAAATGCCAGGTCTGGTGGCACATGCCTGTGAACCCAGCATTTGGAAAGGTGAGGTAGGAAGACTACTGTAAATTTGAAGTCTGCCTCAAAGTGAGTGAGTTCAAGAGCAGCCTTCCTAGCACTTGGGAGGCTGAGGCAGGAGGATCACCGTGAGTGATCCTAGCAGGCAAGGCTCCACAGGAGCAAAACAAAGATCTCCGATGTTCATGAAAAAGCAGAAGACAGCCTCCAACGTGAGCTAGTAGCTAGTTTTTTATTTGTTTGCTTTTGTTTTATTTTGCTGCTGGGAATTGAATCCAAAAATAATCAGAGGCTCAATCTGTACACCTCCAGCCCCCTGACAGCTAGGTTTTAAAGCCCAAGCACAAGACCTTGCGCTTTGGTGAAACAGAAAAACTCTTAGCGCACTGAAGAACTGCCGGCCACTGGTACTGGAGAAATACTGTGTACTAGCTTGGGGAAGAGGCAAGAAAACTTATGCATTGCCTGGGGCTTTGAGTAGAGGGCACATCCTAACAGGACCTGTGAGAAAACAAAACTCTACGTGAATTTACAATACCCACATCATTCAGGAACTCGGAACCAGAGAAATTATCACTTAAAAACATTCCAGGATCTTTAAGAGGCAGAGAACTTCGAGGAATGTTTAATTGCTCTGAAAAGATACTCTCAACTCAGGGCATAAGAGATTGCCATAAGCAAAACAGCCCTACGAAGAGTAATATAGGAGGATATAAATCACTATGAGTAAAAGTTAGCAAATATTGTCAACAAGAGTTAGACACTGAAAGGTAGACATAGCAGAACTACCTGTAAAAGAAGAGAAAATAAAGATACTTAGCTTAATTAAAGAAAACAAATAGAAATTTTGATAAAGGAATAGGCACCATTCACAAAGACCAGAGGATACAGTTTTGAAAACAATATTGTCATTTGCCTTTTCTATTAAGTTATGCTTAGATGTGTTTCTTTCTAAGCTTGTCAGATGGGTTATTCATGGTGAACCACAGTTCAAACACTATGGCACTAGAAATAAAATACTCAAAATGTGTGTTGCTTTTCAGTTCAGTTTAAATATATGAACTTCCCCTTGAGCCCCAAAATACTCTTAACAAAATGCACCATCCCTTTGTTATTTCTGCAAGTCTTTTAATCTTTTATGTCCTAAGTTTCAGGGAGATAGGATCCACATCATGTGAAGATGATTACAGTACTCTAAAATTATACAAGTACATCCAGAGCATGAGGGGTGCCTCTTAACGCTCTGGACAGCACAAGACCAAATCTTTTACCTAGGTCCTGTTTTGTAGGTTGGTAGGGCAGCTTGTTAGGGTAATTTGGTAGGGCAGCTCATTTGTTGGCATCATCTTTATTCAGGTGATGAAAGGTAGAGGGAAAGGTGAAAGTGAACTTAAGATTCAATAAAGCCAGGGGACTGGGGATTTAGCTCAGTGGCACAGCACCTGCCTGGCAAGCGCAAGGTCGTGAGTTTGATTCCTGGTACCACCAAAAAAAAAAATTCAATAAAGCCAAATAAGTGAAAAGCTGTGAACGGTAGGGCACACACGAATCAAAATAGAGAAAATATCTGCCTAATTAATGTTTGTTTATTACACATGGGCATTTTCACAGAACAAAGAGGGTGGCATATTAGAGTAAATAAGTGAATTCTTAAGCAAAAAACTCAAAGTGCATTTTATTCTCTTGAGAGACAAGTTCAAAACACAGGCCAGTTCTTGGTAGATTAAGACTGACTCATTCAGATTACTGCAAAATCAGGGTAGGGCCAAGAAAGGGCACATATAGAAAATCTACACCCACTAATACAGTACAAGTGTGTCCCCTCCTTATGGTTGATACGTTGTGTCAACTTGAGAAGTCTAAAAGCTTACCTAAATAACTCAGCAGTTTTGTATACTGGGGTAAAAAGAACATGCCCTTTTTGCGCTAGGGTGTTTATTGTGTTAATTTAAAATTTTAAAAGGTTAACTATGTGACTCAGCAGGGATCCAGGGTCTTTATTCTGTAATTACCTGGGCAAGAGGAAGGTCTAGAGATGGTGTGGGTGTAAAAGACCGCCCCCTCCAGTGCAGAGAGCCTGCATACAATATAAGGGAGAAAAAGAGGCTTGCTTCTCCCTTTTGCTCGGGTTGCTTTTGCTGTTTTCAGCTGCCTTAGACTACTGCCCCTGTGCCCTGTCGCCCTGCCTCAGAGCCAGCTGAGGACAGACTAAAACCTCCACAAACTGTGAGCTAACTAAACCTTTCCTTCCTTAATTTTAGACATTATTTTGTCTCAGCAACAACAAGAAAAGTAACTAAGACACCCCTCAAAATTCAGATTTTGAAATCCTAGCCCTCAAAGTAGTGGTATTAGTAGCAGGTGTCTTTTTAGGAGGTGATCAGTGGATGAGTTAACCTTTATGAAGTAGGTGGAAGCGCCTCTACCCTCTCCACTAGCGAGGACACAGCTAGAAGGCGCCAGCTCCAAACCAGAACTCCGCCCCCACCAGACAGACTCCACTAGCATCTTGGTTTTGGATGCTACACAAACTGTGGGAACCAGATTCCTACTGTTCATTAGCAATCTAGTTTAGAGGAATTTGTTCGGGCAGGTCAAAAGGACTAAGACACCTAAAATCGTACAAAGGCCTCACGTTTCTCACACCTCACCTAAGCTAAGCCCTTCCTAACTCGTAACATTCAACGTGCTTCAAACGTGAGTAAATGTATTCTTTTTTTTTTTTAAGAAAGAACAATACCCACTGATAACAGACTCAGTTCTTAGTAGTACTTGATTCTGTACACTAAGCATATTATGTATTTAAGAACTCTTCCACTGGAGTTAGACTGGGAACAAGGTTTTCCTTCTTTACCTGTGATTTAGTTTACTCATCTGTAAAATAAGAACAGTATAAGAGACCTCACAAGATTTCTAAAGATTTTCAAAAGCTCTTGGTTCACAGCTGTACACACAGAACTCAATAAACATCACCTGCGGAAACCGACAGAAAAATTTCCTCAAATTTGAGGTCTTCAGTTGCTTCTACAGTTTTTCTCGGTAAGTTAAACAACTTTTTTTTTTTTTTTAAAGACAGGGTCTCGCTATGCCGTTCAGGCTGGCCTTGAGCTCACTTTGTAGCCCAGGCTGGCCTGGAACTCGCAACCATCCTCCTGCCTCAGCCTCCCGAGTGCTGGCATTACATGCGTGCGCCACCACGCCCGGTTTGGACAACTATTTGTCTAGCACCTAATCCCCGCTCTCCACAATCTTTCCTCGGGGCTGAGACCAGCTCTAGGCAGCCAAATTCTGTCCTCCTCTCTGCAGATGAAAAGGCTCACTGGTTAGAAGCCGGCGAGAGGGCACCCAGAGCCCCCAAAGGCCAGCACCTGCCTAGCCCAACAAAACACAGCCTGCACTTGCCAGGAATCTGAGCGGTGCAAGAAGACAGAACTTCTGAAACAGGAACAAAACACTGCAAGGAAAACGCTCGATCAGATACTGGGAGAGTTCCCAGAGGCCATGGGAGAACACCACCAAGCGCTCGAGGGGAGGAGCCAGCCGGCCGGAAGACTCCTGCGGGGCGGGGCGGGGCG
>NW_004955419.1:22209039-22294729 GCF_000276665.1 Chinchilla lanigera | reverse complement strand
CCCAAGGCAGAGCTGTGGGCTGCCCAGAGAATGCCGGACGCTGATGTTAATATGCAATACCTTTTTCTTTAGTCCCCACGCTCTCTTCGTTGTACTCTCAAGCCTGCGAACGTAGAAATTCTCTTTCTTAGCACCCTGTCACTCTGATCCTTCGACTGGGGAGAAAAGATAAAACCTGACATCAGGCAAGTACTAGGCACCAACACAGGAAGGACGCGGCGGGGGTGGGGTCCTTCGCTCGCGCCGAAATTCAAAGGGATAAATAGTTCCGGCGGGGGTGGTGTTATGTCGTCTATGATCAAGTTGCCCTTGTAGCCCCCAAAGCTAGGTAAGGTTGGCTTCCTCTCCGCGTCGGGGACGGAGAGAAGCTTTGCAGGCGCCCGGGCACGGGCTGTGTGCGCGGCGCCGAGGCGGCTGCCCGCGGGCCTCGGGTTAGGCCCGGCCTCGCTGGATCGGCGGGAGATGGGAGGGCGGGAGGCGGCGAGAAGCCGGGAGGGGCCTCAGCGTTGATCCGATGCGAGCACAGTGCTCCTCCAGACCTGGAGGCGGCGAGGCGGGGTAGAGAGAAGTGGGCCGGGGCAATGGACAGTCTGAGCGCAGCAAGTGGTTGGAGAAAGACATTCATTTCCCCTGATAGTCGGGCAGTTACTCTGGATGCAACAGAGATGCCGCGGGAACTTACAGTGGCTTGGATGGACAAATGCATGTTATTTAGTGTCAGAGTTCATTGCCATGGAGAGGGACAGAAAGGCCAAGGGAGGGAACGAGTGGTCAGAAAGGGCCTGTCCCATGAGGAGGTCAAGAAGAATCTCACTCGGTAAGGTGGGATTTGCGCAAAGACCTGAGTGCAGTACCAGGAAGGAGCCCCGCCAGTATCAGAGAGAAGAGCGCTGTGGGTAGAAAGACGGGATAGCGCGGTAGCTAGAATGTGCTAAAAGTGGAAGACTAGACTGCAAAAACAGGTGCAAGAGATAACGACTTTCAAGCTGGGTGGTTTTACTTCAAAGGGGTGGTTAGCTTTGGTGTGTTTTTTTGGTACCGGGAATCGAAATCAGGACCTTGCACTTGCCAGGCAGGTGCTTGTGCCGCTGAGCTATCTCCCCGGCCCAGCTTTGGTATGTTTTTAAGTAGAAGGAAGGTAAACTTTACGTCGGAGAAAGTAGTCTGGCAAGTGGCTGTTTATTCCTCTTGCCCTGTCATTCCTGTTTCAGGGTCAAACGTTCTCTATAAGTCTAGGTCTACATTTTATTTTGGACAGGCCTAGTTTGTGGTTTGTTTGCTTTCTAGCGGAGGTTTACTGGCCCGACATAGTATCGGAAAATGCATATTAAGTCAATCATTCTTGAGGGATTCAAGTCCTATGCGCAGAGGACTGAAGTCAATGGTTTTGACCCCCTCTTCAACGCCATCACTGGTTTAAATGGTAGTGGAAAATCCAACATACTGGACTCCATCTGCTTTTTGCTGGGTATCTCCAACCTGTCTCAGGTAATGTGTAAACTCTCGGATTTGTATGAATTTAAGTTGGGCAGGGGAATCCTGACTAAACGATGGGGAATATTGCTTATGTTCTCGTCGTTTACATATTGGTACTTTTATGTCAGTTCTTCTATAACTTAAAGCAGCTCTTTAAAGAACTATTTGTTATCCCATTTGTTAGATGAAAAAATGGAAACTTAAAAGAGTTGTTGCTTAAGATCTGTCCTGTTAAGATGTTTATAAGTAATACCCAGATTTGGGGCTTGTGATTTTAAAGCAGTCTCATTTCACAGTGGGTACCTGCTTTTTGTTCCCTCCCTTGGGTAGCTGTGCCCTTTTAGCATATATTAATGGGTTTGATAGCTGGTGGAACTCATAGGCACTGCCGTCCCTTAAATCTTGCAACCGAACTTTTGTAAGAAATGAATAGAAAACAATTCAGAGTTGCAAGGCTACTGTAAAGGAAGGCACCTAGTGTGGGTCTTCCTGTCATCTTTGCTGTCTGTACCGGTGGACAGGACCGTTGTCTACTCAGTGATTACTACCTGCGTGAGTTTTCCACACCGAGAAACCCAATTTTGGTGCTCCTTTGTACAATATGGGATTTTGTAATTGATAAACTTGTTTCATGTTAGGTTCGCGCTTCTAATCTACAAGATTTAGTTTACAAAAATGGGCAGGCTGGAATTACCAAAGCCTCTGTGTCGATCACCTTTGATAATTCTGACAAAAAGCAAAGTCCTTTGGGATTTGAAGTTCATGATGAAATCACAGTAACAAGGCAGGTGAGTGACTGTTAAACATTTGTTACCCTAAGAACTTTAATGGCTGATGTGTTATGTGGCATTATGGCTTTGCAAGACGTGTGGGAGACAAAGTTTATGAGTGAAATTGATGCATCAAATACTAACCGGAGTCCTTAAAAATACTGCACATACATGTACCACAGAAGGTTGTTTCAGTCAGTGATAAAGAGCCTGTGTGACATTGGTCCCACAATTATATCGAGTGGTGTCGTAACAGCCTAGTTTTGTGTAGGGTGGCTTATGTTTACCCAGTGGTGAAATCACTTAATGATGCAGGTCTCAAGCGTGTGGCCCCTGTGGTTAAGTGATTTATGGGTGTATTAAAATTTTGATCATGGAGCTTCCAACATTAACTGAGGATTGAATGGAATCTGTAAGGTCTTCCATCCAGGGTAAGCACTCAACGATGCTTGAACCTTGAACCATACTTGCATCTTCCCTGGCTGTGCTTGAATATCTCAGTTATCTAAGACCTTACAATCATCTGAGATAACCATTCCAATTTGGGAAAGGTGCTATTAAGGTTAGGAGGTTTATGCATGATTGTATAACTAGTTAGCAAAAGTGCCTAAGTCAGAAACTGGATGTCCTGTCTCAAATTAGTAATCGTTTTGACTACAGCATAGCTCTTCTACTGCTTACCCAGGATTAGTTTTGTTTATGGTTAATTGGACTGAACGAATAAATGCAAGATAGCATATTTTGTAATTTACCAATAATATTTTTAAAAATTATCCCTCTTTAGGTGGTTATTGGTGGCAGAAATAAATATTTAATCAATGGAGTAAATGCAAATAACACCAGAGTACAGGATCTCTTCTGTTCTGTTGGCCTGAATGTAAACAACCCTCATTTTCTCATCATGCAGGTATTGTGGTTGACGTCTCTTTGTGTCCTTCATAATGGTTTTATTATCTTTTATTTTTAAGTTATCATAATAGGATAAGTGCTTTTTAGTCTTTTTTATTTTCATTTATTTGACTTTTGTTTCCTGTTGTAAAATTTTTACTATTATGTATGTCTGGGCACCTCTTAAATACTAAGTATAAAAATTAGTCAAAATACATTCATTTAAATTACTGAATTAAAACATTTTAAGATACTAAGCATAAAAGTCTGAATAATTTTCTTTGGAGACTTAGGCAAATGAAAAGTAAAGACTGATACTGTCTGGAATTTATTACATCACTTGACTCACGCAGCTATTCTTTGAGAGTCACAGCAAGGGCAGTGGCAGGATGCTGCTGGGACCTTGTGTTTGTCCCTTCTGTGTTAGTATAACAAAACCAGAAGTTTTAAACAATAGAGGTGTTTAGCTCATGGTTCTGGAGGTTTAGAAGTCCAAGAGCATGGGATGAGCATCTGATGCAAGCTTTGTTTTCCTGTGGTGTGGCAGAAGGCCGAAAGGCTATAGAACACAAGAAGTGGGTCCAGACTCATTTTATAAGAGGCCCACTTAAACACTGACCCAGCCCTAACATCGTTAATCCCTTCATGAGAGCAAAGCCCTCTAACCTAATCACTTACCTCGCAACACTTGCACTGGGCATTAAATTTCGAATACGAGAACTTTGGGGAACACATTCAAATTATACCGATAAAAATGTATCCCTGTTTGAAAACTGAAGAATTGTCCAAATGAATCTATATCCTAACTGATGTAATCCTCTGAGATTTGGGTGTTCAGGTCTTTGTTTTTGTAGTAAACGAATTCAGTAATTTTTTAAAAAATTTTTTGGCAGTAAAGTGAAATATTCTCTTTGAGATTTATTTATTTTTTTATTTTAAAAAGAGTAGTAAAAAAAAGAACAATAGCAGAAATTGGTCATCTGTTTTGTGAAGTTATCTTAGAGGTATATAAAAAATTGAGAAATATTTACTAATTATGCATCTGTATACATAGTTTTAGAATTAAGTATTTCAATGTTTCTGGTGTTAGCTATCTTAGAAACATGGTTTGAGATAACTTTGTTTCACTGAGTTATTTATATAATTTAATAATTTAAGTAATTGATATAACTGATAACTGAGAAAGTGAATAACAAAGTTCGAAAATTCTGAAACTGTGAAGTACCTTTGGTCACAAGTTTAACAGAAGTAACATCTTTTCATGTATAGGAAAAAAACCTTCCCAAAGGTTAGTGTATTGACATAAAGCAGCTGAATAGATCACACTGAATGTCTTTAGGTCACATTTTCTGTCATTTGCTATCATTATGGTAAGTCTGCCATTTTATTTTTAGGGTCGAATTACAAAAGTACTGAATATGAAACCTCCAGAGGTAAGAGTACTGTTTATGTGTAATAAAAATACCAATTGTTGATTTTATTTAAATCTTCTTTGTAATTAAAAATCATTTCTTGCCTTAAAATTCTTGGAAACATTCCTTGAGGTTAATAAAGAGTATAGGTTAATGTTTAGCACTGTGCCTAGTATTAAAACAGAATTTGCCTATGTAAATCCACTCTGCTTAACAGGCACTCATGTGAGAGTTAATTCCTACAGAAAAACCTGACAGGAAAGATTTGAGTGAAATTATTTTATTTCATGGAATAGATTGTTAATGGACTTGGTTTCTTTTGGAACAACCTTGAAAAGAGTTGGAGTGAAGAAATTAGTATTTTTTATATGAACAAAAGCTCTTTAGATGTATTTTTCTATTGAGAGAAGCTAATAGGATTGATGATTGGTAAGACTAGTTGTTTGAATATAGGTCATGCTTATTTTCTTTGAATAACCTCTGAAGGGGGGCTGGGGATTTAGCTCAGCGGCAAAGCGCCTGCCTGGCAAGCGTAAGGTCGTGAGTTCGGTTCCTGGTACCGGAGAAAAACCAAAAAAAAAAATAACCTCTGAAGGGGAAACTGCTAATTTAAAGCCTGACAAATACATAGACATTGTAGTGTATCCTCAGAAAGAAATAATCCTTTTGAGCTAGGAAGTGATTGCCCGTTTTATGTAATTATGATTGATTAATATTTTCGTTTTTCAGAAGGCTTTTCACATATATTATTTGCTCTTAATTTTTAATGATGCTATGAGACATCGGGACTCTGGATGGAGAAATTGAGGCACAAAGAAAATTTAAGTTCCTTGCTCAAGTTCTTAACACGCCTGCTAGAGTTCAAAGGCTGATGCATAGCATACTTCAGCTTTGTTTGCTTAAATGGCTGAAGTCTGATGAGTGAATTTATGGGTCTTGGAGGGAGGTATTATTTGGTAAGATGCTTAGTGGGGTCAGTCTATAAATGATATCATTAATGTAAATTGCACTGAGGCACATTTTGTTAGAAATACGATGTTAATATACTTGCTGTTCTAGATTTTATCCATGATAGAAGAAGCAGCTGGAACCAGGATGTATGAATATAAAAAAATAGCTGCCCAGAAAACTATAGAGAAAAAGGAAGCTAAGCTGAAAGAAATTAAGACGGTAATTAAACTCATATAAAATACTTTTGGAGAAGAGTGCAGTTTTGCATTTGGAGTTGCTGCTGTAAAGGGAGAAAAATTTTGTTTAAATTTTCCATATTCTTCTATACTACTTGTCTTTCTTGTTTTTTTTTGTTTTTTTTTTTTTGTTTTTAATTTTAGTGGTAATTAAACCCAGGGTCTTGCCCATCCTGTGCACCTGAGCTATATATCCCAACCATTTTCATTTATTTATTTATTTATTTATATTTATTTTGAGCCAAAGTCTTGCTAAATTGCCTAAGCTGGTCTTCAACTCATGATTCTCCTGCATTAGCCTTCCAAGTTGCTTGTGTTGCACGTGGTTTCTTAAAAATTTTTAAAATGGTTTAAAAGTTTTTGACATAATGAAAATATTGATTGTTCCTTTATTTTCCAGATACTTGAAGAAGAGATTACTCCAACCATTCAAAAATTGAAAGAGGTATGTGTACTTATTATGTGAGGACAGGCAGTCAGAATGACTCTCAAAACTGGTGATGTATCCAGAATCATGCAAATAGGGATGAGGTGTATACCATTTCTTGGAGATTTTTCTCTGGGATGAAACAGGGAATTAAAGTTGGTACTCCTTATCTTGGCTTTAAGGATTGTAGAGGATATGTATTTTCTATTAGGTCGTGATTTTGGAGAATGATCTTCATAATATTTAATTTTTTATTGACTAGACAAGTGTGACTTTCCTGGGTAATTAGAATTGACTGGGACAACATTTCTTAGAGATGCGGCACTCTTAGTAACCTTCATTGGTAGAGTAGATTACTTCTAGGGTAATGGGTAACTATCACTCTCACTGCTCTCAAGACATTTTATGTGAAAGGAATTGAAATAGAATTAGGTTTTCTCTATAATATTTGCACCTTTCTCTATCATGCAACTTGTCAAAGTTCCATGAAAGAATACTGAAGAACTTTTTATGGATATCCGTATAGGAATTTGTTAAATGCCTAAAATTTGGTACTGTTTAAGGTTGTCTTCTGAATCAGTGTAGATGATACTGGAAGAACTGAACAATTGTGATCTTGAAGGTTATCTCCTTTATCTGCATGATTAACTAGAAACATTAGCTCAGATATGTAAACCTTGGTTTCAGATCTGATTTTGCCTCATTCTTTCTAAATCAGGTGCAGGCATTCCTTGTTTAATAACCAGTTATGGTCCTGTGGTTGTGAAATGGATTGGTTACAAAATGAGGAATTGTGTGTAGTATGTACATTACAATATGCAGCACAAAGAAATGTTCAAAGGAAACTCCAACTTGATGACTTTGCTTTTATTTGGATAACTTTTACATGCAGTATTTAATGTGTAACAGAACATGAAACTGTAATATGGTACTGTATACCACAATCAGCAAAAATTATGGTTCTGTATAAACAAGATTACTATACTAAAAGAAGACATGAATGTTTTATAAACAAGATGTTCAGAACTGTACAGAAAAAAAGATGGATTGTAAGTCTGAATAGTGTGCCCTTGTCATTAGTCCAAACAGTCTTTAAAGAGGTAGGTCTATAAATGAGGATTATCTGTAGCATGGATAGGTCGTGTAACCGCTGAATTTATTTCTTATCTGAAAGTTAGGTATTTTACCTATTATTTAGTCAGTTTCAGCAGATCCTTATATGAATCAAGTTTATTATGTGTGAGCAAATGGTTTTGGTGTGCTTATGATCACTTTTGCTTGTGAATCCCAACTTCCAGAGTATACATATGAGAAAAATTAGTCACATAGGATTCGTGAGATAGAATACTACCTCAAGAGTCCTATTTCTGATGTTATTCAAATTTCCTAAAAATCAAAAGGCCATGATCATTTAAGTCAAAATCTATTAGATGTAATGGGAAATCTGATATGTGTTGCTATAGTTTGAGTTTGTTTAAAACTATAAATTGTGCTTTATTCTTTGATTTGTCTTGCAGGAAAGATCTTCCTATTTGGAGTACCAAAAAGTCATGAGAGAAATAGAACATTTGAGTCGTTTATATATTGCTTATCAATTTTTGCTGGCTGAAGATACTAAAGAGCGCTCAGCTGAGGAGTTAAAAGAAATGCAGGGTAAAATTATAAAGCTTCAAGAAGAATTGTCTGAGAATGATAAAAAAATAAAGGCACTTAATCATGAAATACAAGAATTGGAAAAACAAAAAGATAAGGTCAGAACACATAAGTAACAACAGATAATATGCTCTGTCATTGGGCTTTGTTTTCCATATTGTTTTGTTAATGTAAGGTAATAAAATAGCTTTAAAACAGATACTTCACATAGAAATCACAAAGAACATGACAGGAACAGATTTTCAGTAATTTGGGTTACACACATTTGATTACAGGAAATTGGAGGCATTCTCCGATCTTTAGAAGATGCTCTTGCAGAGGCTCAGCGAGTTAATACTAAATCTCAAAGTGCATTTGACCTCAAGAAGAAAAATCTGGCAAGTGAAGAAAACAAACGCCAAGAGCTGGAAAAAAATATGGTTGAGGTAAGTAAATAAGCTCAATTTCCACTAACGTACACTTGTTCATCCTATTAATACTTAGTAAGTACCTACTGTGGACTTAGTTTACTTGTTTAGACTGCTTATAGAGTAGTGGAAAAAATAGTCAGAAGTCTGCCATGTGGGTCCAGTCAGGGAAATGCTGATAAAATAAGTGAAATAAATGGTATGTTGGACAGTGATAACTGATGTGGAGGGAAAAAAAAAAAATCAGGAGATGATTGAGTTTAGAGGAAGAGGATATAGTTTAGGATTTAATTGATTAGGTCATATAGAATTACTGTTAGCTAAGATAAAAACTAGGAAGAGCAACTTAAAATAGGAAAATTAAGTACAGTATTAACACGGTGAGCTTGAGATACCTATTAGATATTTTGGGTGGTAATTCTGATTATGTAGCTCAGTGTATGAATATTAAAACCAGTTTAAAGAATACAGATTTGGGGTTAATCAGTGTATGAATGCGTGTAAATTCATGAGACTGGATATATTACCAGCTCTGAGTATATAGAGTTTTCAAAGGCCATGGTAATTTGACATATAAAAGTTAGGAGATATGAAAAAGAATGAACAAGGAGTTGAGGAGACTATAAGGGAAATCGTGTGTAAGTTGTCTCAGAGACCGTGTGAATAAATATTTTGAAAAGTGAGGGGCTGGGGATTTAGCTCAGCGGCAAAAGCGCCTGCCTGGCAAGCGCAAGGTCGTGAGTTCGGTACCGGAGAAAAACCAAAAAAAAAAAAAAAAAAAAGAAAAGTGGCTGGGAGATCCTGACCGAATTTGTTCAGACTTTTGGAAAACGACAGCAAAAATGTATGAATGAGTATGTATAACTCAAGTTTTATGAAAATTAAAAGATGAAGGAACTGACTGAAGGGTATAGAAGTAAGAAGGTTTGGGGGGCTTGATTTTACATGGAATAAATAACACTATATAGTAGCGATGGAGAAAATCTAGTGGAAAAGGCAGCGTTTATGATTCAGAAGAGGAAGAGGGAAGAATAGTTGAAGCAAGGTCCTCAGTAAGTCAGTAGGATAGGAACTGGCGTGCAGTTACAGGACGTAGCCTTTGCAGAGGGGAGAAACAGGTCATGCATGGGAACAGAAGAGTCAGGTACATTCTCTCCTTTGCAGGTGGATGAGTGGGCGTGGAGTAGAGCTATGGAAGTTCTCTTGAGAGTAATTCTGTTGTCGCAGAGAAATACACATTTGTGTTTTTATTAGAAAAGAATTAACTTCCCCAAAATAAAGTGTTTCTTTATATTGACCTATTAGATGTTATTGCACAAGCATAGCTATCAACTTTATGGTACAAATTTAGAGCGTTTCAAAGCACTATGAATGTTCGTTGCTTGCACTGAATCAATTTATCATTTCTTTTTTAATCAGGCTTTAAAGCTTTAAATGTGTGCACCTGCCTTGGTTTTGGCTTATTTTTCCTTAATCTTGCCAGGCCCTTAAGCTTCATGCAGGGCCACTGATTGCTCTTTTTTCGTCTCCTTTTCCGCATCCTGTTATTCTTCTTGATCTCTGAATGTTAGCATGCCTCAGGCTAGCACACAGACCTTTTCTCTTTACGCATGCTTCTTAGGCATCTCATCCAGCCCTGTGGCTCTAAATGCTGTCAGCCTTACATGTTGATGCCTTCCAAATCTAAACTAGGTTTAACTCTTTCCCTGAACTATGTGAAGTAGATTCATTGTGCACTGGTTATTGGCTGGTCTGAGTCCAGTATGACAAAGCACATAAAGTACTATGTAAATTTGTTACTTACAGATAGCTTCAGCAGAAAACAGCAGAAGCCTAGGATTTATTGTGAGTTGGTTTCACAAGGCCAAGAAAACCTTCCTTGTAGCAGATGGAATCTCATCTGCATCTCAGTGACAGCTGAGGAACCTCAGGAAGCAGCCTGGTCTGGGACTTATACCCTAAGGCGGTGGTGGCAAACCTTGCAGTGGGCTCTTTGTATCAGCGAAGCTCTCAAAGGTTTGCCATCATGGCTTTAAAGGGATAAGCTGCCAGGCTGAAGAACTGAAGGACATCCTATTTCGGGGAAGGACGGAACTGGGGTCCTGGCTAATGCAGCCAGTCTGTCCCTAACTCAGGATACTATAGCTATTCTTGAGAACTACCAGCCAGAAAGGGAACAGTTGGCTTAGTCCATGACTACCCAGAAAACTATCCTGCATCCACTTCCTGATCCAAACATCCCCCTTAACAAAACTAATCTATTTCCTATGCCTGTGGATCTTCCTCCAGAACAGGAGGAAGTTTATCTTTTGTTTTGATGCAACACCCTGACTGACATAGTACAGCACTGTAGAGCGAAGGCAGAATAGGGACTGTCACCACCGGCAGGGTGATCAGACCTGCCTGGAAGATGATTTAGCTTGGCTGTGGTGGTCCAAGTACGAACTTGTTAATGTGTTCAAAGTAGGATCCTGCACCTGGTGGGCTTACCTCTGTATCTCTTCTACCTTTGTCTCTCCACTACCCAAGCTATTTATGTGGTCACAGCAGGAGGTATTGGCATTCAGATACCCTCTTTTCAGTTGGGCTCACAAAGTTTAGAGTAGTTCTGCTGTCTTAAACAGCCTTTTGTAGGGAGTACAGTGATATCTGGATGGCTATGGCAGTGGCATTTGTGAAAGCAGTATCTGCTGTGTCAAGGGCAGGTTTCTCATGAGTAATGATTGCAGTGTATGATTCTCAAGATCTCATAAGTGAGTCATATCTCCTGGAACATCCTTCATGAGTCTGGTGAAAGTTATAAGCTGCTGACCCAATGGTATGTCTCATTCCTAACAGTAATGGCTGTTGGTTATTCCAGTGTACATGATGCCATCATCTGCCAGCTTTTCATACATAACACTGCCCATTTTGTATTTGAGTTAACCCTACACTGCCCATAGAAAAAGCTGTAGCTCTTCGATAGGCATAGCACCTTTTGCCTCGTTTTATTGTTCAGTGACCCACTTATGGGTGTGGAAGCGTTAGCATTTGCCATTTAAATCTCATTAATGGCGTAGCAGTATAAGCTCCCTTTCCCATGTGCAAGTGTGTTCCTGAGGCGCCTACACAGAGCACTAGCACCCGTGCAGTCCCTGTTTTCTTTATCTCTCCTGGGAAAATTCTCATCTACGTAACTGAAGGAACGTTGAGCTTCAGAGTACTCTTAAGATTCTTAAGGTTTCATTGATCTTGGTTGTGACATTTTTCCACGGTGAGGTAACACAGGGCACACACATTGCCCTGGCATTAAGATGCTTATTCTCCACCAGTGCTCATTAGCAAGCAGGGAGTTACTTGTTCAAAAGGGATGCGTCCGGTGGACACCTCAAACAACTTCTCTGTCCAGAGTCAGAGACTGGCACATCTGGGTGGTTTTCAGTCTGTGACAGACCATTGTTAGTCTCCCTCTGGAAAGCCTTTTTGATCTATCGTTCGGTTGTTATGTTGTAACGGTATTTTGTAACATGTTTTTGAGTAGCAAGTTCTTATTAACGAAGTTATGTCTTGTTTTCCATTTAATTTGGCATAGTGCTTTTGTCGAATAACTGGTCGGGTCTTGGACAGCTTAGCTGACAGGCAGCAGCTCATATGCCTCTGCTAAGGGCTGAATTCTTAGCTGCAAGGGGACACGTACCCTCCATGGTGGTGATGTTCTGCAGTAAAAGCGGCTAAAATATCAGTGCCAGCAATGTGCACCACAATTGGAATTGTGTCATTGGCACCCAGATGCATCCATAGGTTGCTGCCTTCATCCCTGTCCCTAATTACCCAAGTCATCAATCTTAGTTTTTCTCTTAAGGCAGTGGTGGGGAGCCTGTAGCCTGAAGCAGGCTATTTGTATGATGGAAAGCTCTGAAAGGTTGTCAGGAGACCTGAAAGAACTGTCATATAGGGTCCAGTACCCAAGAAGTCCGGAACAGTCTGAATTCCCTTTTTTCCCACTCTCATCCTTGCCAGGCCATTGTCCTCTTTTGGTATTTGGGTACTATCTTCCCACTCCCAGTTGTACCCCTGAACCATTTGAATCTGCAGTGTTCTTCTACCAGAGAAATATTATAGCTGTATGTATAAGGTTTTCTGCCTTTTCTCCACACCTATCCTTTAGAAAAATGAGTCTCCATTTCTGTGAAGGCCTGTGTGGTGTGTGTTGGTCCCCTGTCAGATGCTTCAAGGTCCCTCTGACTACCTGCTTCCTGGTCTGTGGCACTTGGAATGAGCAGTTATAGGAGTGCCCCCAAACCAGGGCCTCATGGGCTAAATTCCTCATTTCTACATTTCTTCCTCTCTGCTTCAAACCGTGCATATCGCCAGCTCATTCACACCCGTGAGAGAGTGATCCTTGCCTCTGCTTCCTTCGCCATAAAGCATCTACCGGATGTCCAACTCCTGAATCCTTTAGGCTTGTGTCTGATTTGAGCTGGGTTTTGAGGGGCCGTGGGTAACGCTGCTCTAACCTTGTCAGAAAGTCAGTCTAGACCCTATTCACCATGCCACTTTTGTGAAACAGTTTACTCTGCACTACTTTCCAGGTTTTTTATGTCTAATAGATAGGACATCTCATACCTAACAGACTATATGAAACATTTATTGCTCACAAATAGGTAGTAATTGAAAAAGGCTCAGGAAAGCTACCAAGAAGAATAGTCTTAGCTGTGTATGCGCCCTTTGATC
This sequence comes from Chinchilla lanigera, assembly GCF_000276665.1. Lineage (NCBI taxonomy): Eukaryota > Metazoa > Chordata > Mammalia > Rodentia > Chinchillidae > Chinchilla > Chinchilla lanigera. The sequence continues at coordinate 22,281,796 of NW_004955419.1, read as the reverse complement.
TGCAGCTGGAGGACTCCAGAAAGCAGTCTCTCCTGGCTGTTTCTAGGGAGGGACTAGAACCGAGCATGGGCTGTGTAGGCCTTTCCCGTATTTCAGGAGATTGCATGTCTAGCATGTGCTGTTGTTATTGTTGGGAAGTGCATTTGAGAAAGGGGCAGACAGAGTCAGTCCAAAGGCCATCCAGAGAATTATCCTGCAAGGGCCTAATTCATTTGTCTGGATACTTAATTAGTATTTTTACCCAGCTGTCTAAGAAAAAGTATTAACTATGATAGAATAAATTTTTCCCGCGTGGCTGGGCATGGTGGCACAAACCAGTAATCCAGCACTCAGAAGGCACAGGCAGTTGGATCACTGGAAGTTCAAGGCCAGCCTGGGCCTTGTGAGTTCATAGTGAGTTCAGGACCAGCCTGAACCACATAGCAAGATCCTGTTTCCAAAGACCGAAATACATATATACATACATACATTTCCCCCAGCTATCCAATCCTACCTACTGAATTTTCTACGTGTCAGGAAATGGAACCACCGTTCACCTAATATAGTGCTGAAGTCCTTCTATATTCTCCCCTTTTTCTCAAAAGCCGTATCTTGCTTATCAGCAAATTTGGTTGACTTTAAAAGTATATCCAGAATTCAGCCACTTTTTAATACCTCCTGTGCAGCCTTCCTGTGAGGCTCCTACAGTATTGTCCTGATTAGTGACTGTATTTTTGTTGCTCTCTGGTTTGTTTTTTATAGAAACTAAAGTATAAATTGTATCCCATCACTTTCTGCTTAAAATCCTTCAGTAGTTTCAAGGTCGTGCATATAATCAAATCTGAAGTCCTTTGCGTGACCTTCAAGGCGTTTCAGGTTGTGATCCCTGGCTCCCTCCTACTACATTTTCTCACTTCAGTCACAGTTTCTCAGACACCCAAACAAGTTTCCCAGGACTCCACAAACACAGGGCCACACCTGATTGCATGTTAGCTCTTTTTACTTCGGGCTTCTGCTCAGATGTCATCTCACAAAGGTTTTCCCTTTTTCATAAAGGTGTTCCCACCACTTTCTATTCCCTGACCTTGCTTTGCTTACCACATCTTTACCCTACCTGGAATATGGGCTTCCAGAGAACGGGGCCGTAGTTTACATCTTCAATGTGTTAGAACAGTACCCCGTACATAGTGAGCACCTGTGTAAGAAGTGTTTGATGATATATGTGCTAATCAGGTGTCCCAGAATTTCTGATCATTTTCATTTAAATGAGCTAGATTGTTTTTAATTTTTCAGCGTTTGTGTCTTGTATAATATCAGGTATCTGGTTACAGTTTTAAAAATGTTAAATATTAGTAATACATTTTCCACAACTGTTTAATACTGAAATCTTATATTCTTTGATATTTTATGAAATATTTTTGTATACACGCTCTTAATGCTCAAATCTCTGCTGTTAAACTTCATGTAGGATGGCTGTTACTTCAGTTTTATAAGATTTAGGAACTAATTTTTAGCTTTAAATGGTTTAAAATCTGCAATAAACTTTTTTAGTTCACTATTGCCTGGATTTTACTATCACATACAGAATGAAAATATTCCATGTTATGTAAAATTTATATCCCAAAAACTTAAAGTGAATTTCAAAATGGGTATTCAATATTTAAAGTTAACGATACAAGGTTATTTTCTTTACTTCTTCAAGTTGCTAGACAATATAATATAAGGGCATATGCATGTGTGTGAAAAGTGGATGTTTTTCCTAAAGTACGATATTTACCGATTTGCAATTCTTCCTGAAGGATTCTAAAACTTTAACAGCAAAGGAGAAAGAAGTTCAGAATAGAACAGACGGGCTGCATGGCCTTCAAGAAGCGAGTAACAGAGACGCCGCGGCTTTGGCCGCAGCGCAGCAGCACTTCAATGCCGTTTCCGCCGGCTTGTCCAGTAATGAAGACGGCGCGGAAGCCACTCTCGCCGGTCAGATGATAGCCTGTAAGAATGACATAAGTAAAGCACAGACGGAGGCCAAACAGGTAAGTACAGGCTGACCACATGCGATCCCCCTCCCCTTTTTTTAAGAAGCTGCTTTTCACAGACTGCCTTGGCATTGTTACAAAATACTAAAAATAATCAGTGTCAAGGAACTTCCTTACTTAATTGTTCTACTCTACAATGCTTCATACATTAAAATTTAAATATATTGATTGCTAAATGATGATAATGTTAGATTTTCAAGGTGCTGTAGAACAAATTTTTATAGCTCATTTCATAACCAGAAGAAATGCTTTATTCAGTTCGTAGCGTTGTTTGAAATATTGGAAGTTAGCTACTTCATGCTCATCTTTCCTGGCTGTTGTTTTTATTGACATATAGCTGAAGTCCTAAGCTTTAACAGGAGAACAAAACTGCCCTCACCATTGCTTTGCCTATCATTTTGTAGTTCTTAAAACCTTTATATTTCACAGGCATGGGCTACAAAGTGAGCTCAAGGCCAACCTGAACTACATAGCAAGACCCTGTCTCAAAAAGACAAAAAGTAAATAAGTAGAATCATGCTTTTATTTTAAGGAATATCCTGAATTATAGGGGGAAAAATGAGTAATTTAAAATCTTCCTACAGTTCAGTTTTATAAATTTCTGTGACTGTCATCACTGAAGGAAAAGTTATGAATATGTCTTAATAGAAAACTTTGAGTAACATTAGTAAACACAAATGTTTTCATGTATATATTTTTATGCTGAGTCTTCAGTTAAAAAAAGAGAAGAGCCGGGTATCGTAAAGGCCTGCAATCCTAGCACTCTGGAAGGCTGAGGCAGGAGGATCACAAATTCAAATCCCCAGTGGGCAAGTCAACAGGATCTTCTCCTCAACATAAAAAAAGGACTAGGAATATAACTCAGTGTGAAGGTCCTGGATTTAATTTCCAATACTTAAAAAAAAGTAAATAAAAGAATGTACACACCATGTAGTATATGCATTTTTGTCTGCTGGCAAAACTGTTACACAGGACTTTAAATTGTACTTTTAATGGATTGGAAAGACTTAAAATCTGAGGGGTGAGACCAAAAGTAAATGTGAATAAATGTATGGCAGAGATACTTGCCTTGGAAATGTAAAGGTTCTGTTTGTTTGGTTATTTTTGGATTTTTGAGACAGGGTCTCACTATATAGCCCAAGTTGGCCTCGAACTCTAGACGATCCTCCTGCCTCAGCCTCCCGAGTGCTGAGATTACAGACATGCACTACCATGCCTGGCATAGCAATTAGGAATTTACTTTTTTTCTGGTGCTGAGAATCGAACTCGGACCTTGCACTTGCCAGACAGGTGCTTGTGCCACCAAGCTATATCCCCAGCCCAAAAAGCATGATTTTAAAATGTACTCTCAGTTTTATAAACTTCAGACTTCTGAAGCTTAGACGTTTTTAAATATCAGCCTCCTAGCATTTAAATTTCTCTTGGCAGTTCAGAAATTTTTGCTTTGTTTCTGATGGCTACTGTTATCACTTAATGGACCTCCATTATTATTAGACAGTGCTCAGAAAGATACACAATTATACATGTGAACACTTCAATGGAAAAGAACTGAGTTGTGATTGCTAGCTTTCTCTTGTGTCTTTAATTTAACTAACTACTGAGTTATTCTTACAAGTTTTCAACTTGGTTAATATGTCATATTTATACATATTAAAAAGTGTACTTATATTGAAAATTACTTAATGATTTACATTAGTCTTATGTTCTTACTCTGAGTAGTTTTTGGAGGAGAAAATAATGTGAAATGATTACTCTTTTGAAATAGTAATCCAGGAAACCACAAAGACACATTTTTCAAGGCTGAGGTCTCTTAATTAAACCTGTCTGAATCTGCAGCCATTTAATTACTAGTACTGTCTGCCTCATGTAATGTTATATTTTTCTATCACAGGCTCAAATGAAGTTGAAACATGCCCAGCAGGAATTAAAGAATAAACAAGTAGAAGTTAAGAAGATGGATAGTGGCTATAGGAAGGATCAAGAAGCTTTAGAAACTGTAAAAAGACTGAAAGAAAAACTTGAGACAGAAATGAAGAAATTAAATTATGAAGGTTTGCCTTTATCCTATGATGTGGGAGGTGGTGATTACTGATAGACTAAGGAAATAAGAATGCATGCAACATTATTTACCCTGTTAATAGGAGTTAGTGTATGAATTATTTATAAATATAGTCAGAGAAAAGAAGTATAAAGCAGCCCTTTGAATTTTTGAGAACTCAGTATTGAAAATTTCCTTCTTCAATAAGTTTAAGGTTCTGAAATGTCATTTGTACATTTTTACATGAGTAGGCAATTTATATGTTGTTCCCTGGAATGAAGATTTTGTTTTCACTGAAAATGTCTCCTTGACACTCGAATGTTAAGCCTGCTTTTTTATTTAGTACTTATCAGCAATTTAGGTTTCACATCTAGGAGTGTACTGGAAATAGAGATTACTTAAAGTTTTCTTAACCAAGTGGAGATTTTAGACTGAAGTTTCAATTTATTTATAATTTATTCATCAGAAAATAAGGAAGAAAACCTTTTGGAAAAGCGTAGGCAACTGTCTCGTGATATCAGTAGATTGAAAGAAACGTATGAAGCTCTCTCGGCCAGATTTCCGAATCTTCAGTTTGCATACAAGTAAGATATTTAAACTTGTATTTTAACTTAGTAGTAATCAATGTATATTTTTACTTCAGAAAATTATTATAATCTGCTTTTTTTTTTTTGGTACTGGGAATTGAACTCACGACCTCATGCTTGCCACTGACCTACATCCCGGCCCTTTGCTTTTCTTTTATTAATTTTTTTTCCCTTAATTTGGAAATGTTTCAAACGTTGATGTAGGGATTTTTGTGAAACTTGATGGGTACTGATATCTCTACTCTTAAAACCAAGTCGTTAGGGTAATTTAATTTTAACTCAATGTTTTTGAAGTTACTCTGTCTTTACTATTAGATTTATGTCTTAGTTTTTTTGTTATTACATGGGTTTTTTTATGGAATAAAGTAATCCTGTCTCTTTAAATTGTTTTTGTTACATTAAAAGCTTCCTGAAAAGATTTTTAATTGATTTAAAAGAGTAGCTGACTAGTCTACCTAGGACATCTAAAATTTTGTTTTGGCAAAAGTGTGTGATTATTCTGCATTCATTCCAGTCCAAAAGTTCTTGATTAGGAAAATACACCTGTTTCTGTTTTCTTCTCTAATATTAATTTTTGTCATTGTTTCTATATTAGAGATCCAGAGAAGAACTGGAATAGAAATTGTGTGAAAGGACTTGTGGCTTCTCTGATTAGTGTGAAAGACACTTCTGCAACTACAGCCTTAGAATTGGTAGCTGGGGAACGACTCTACAACGTTGTTGTAGACACCGAGGTAAGTCGCTTTTAATGAGAGAAAACTTAAAATGCGTATCTTGCTTGGAAAATTATGCTGCTAAAAAAATTGAGTATTTTCTTTGTTTTAAGATTCTCCCAGATGGCGTATATATGGTAAAACTATTCAGTTAATGACTTTTTGATAACTATATTCTAAAAGAAGTATTGTGCTTACTGAGAAGCTCACATTGCACATTACCAGTCTTAGATTTTCTTTTTCTGTGCATGTTTTTATTTATTTAAATTTGTAAAATAATACTGAGAATCTTTTTAATAGCAGTCTTCCCATCAAGAAACATTCAATTTATCTGCATTTTTTCATTTCTTATTTTCTGTCCTTCAGTGGAATGTTCTTATTCACGTAAATGTCACATAGTCATTATCAAATTTACTTCCTTATGGTTTTTAAAAATTTTTTGTATATTTAAGGTATACAGTACGTTTTTGTGTATACACATGGTGAAGTGATTACTGTAGTGATTACTGACACAGCCGTCACCTTTAATCGTTACTTCTTTTCCTTTTGGTGATAAATTCCGAAAATGTACTCTGTGGCCAACTTCCCGTATGCAGTACAATATTATAATCTGCACACTTTACATTCAAGTGTGTACCCATTGGCCTACAGCCTGTTTCAGTCCATTCCTCTCCCTCCCTGTCCCGAGTAGCCCTGTCCATTCCCTCTCTATTTAACTTTCTTTTAAACATTCTCCATGTATGTGAGATCATGCAGTATTTCTCTGGGTCTGGTTTATGTCACATCTCTGCTCCAGGTTCACCCATGTTGTCAGAACAGCAACATATCCTTCTTTGAGACTCAATAAGAATTTACTATGTGTATTTTTTTGCCTTTTGATTGTTTCAGATAGAATGTGCTAAACATCTATTTGGTTATGGATTCCTGAACTTGCACTCTTTCTATTTTAGTGTTTACTTTTATCATTACTTTTTTTTTTAAATTTTAAAATTTCAAATGCATTTTTTAGGTCACTGGTAAAAAGCTACTAGAAAAAGGAGAATTGAAACGTCGTTACACTATAATTCCACTCAATAAAATCTCAGCCAGATGTATTGCTCCAGAAACTTTGAGAGTTGCTCAGAATCTGGTAAGTCTTACTTACTTACGCAAAACCACAAATTTTTTGTTACAATTCTTTAAAAAATTAAAATTAAAAAAACCTAAGATTTGCTCGTTTGTAGTTAGATGGCAAGAGAGTAAAAGTATTGGAAGACTAGAACTCCCTTTGATTTTTCACTTTCGTATTGGAATGTCTTTAACTTTATATTGAGTCACATGACTAACATTTGATAGTGAAAATTACATTTCTAAACAGTTAAAACTGAACTTACAAATACTTGAAATTCTTCAGTGTTCCCTCATAACAGGAACACTTAAGCTGCTTGCAGTGACAGCCACTGTTTAAGGTATTAGTCAGTACTCCACAGTTGCTCTTTCATTAGAGTTCTTTTAGATTGCTATTTCGCCTTTAGACATATACTATATTGCAGGTGACTTAAAACCCCAATCAGCTTTTGAGGGGGATGGATAGAGGTATATTTGCTAGTAAGAAAATAGATGTATACAAAGAAATGCATTTAGAAAACTCTTGTGGACCTGTAATACTGGGTTAAATCATGAAGCTAATCATAACTAATTTTAGCAGCAAAACCAATTTATTATTTACCAGGCATTCCAGTTGTGTGAGTTGAAAAGATAGTTCTATGAAACTTAGAAATAGCATTTGTAGGGGCTGGGGATTTAGCTCAGCGGCAAAGCGCCTGCCTGGCAAGCGAAAGGTCGTGAGTTCGGTTCCCGATACCGGAGAAAAACCAAAAAAAAACAAAAAGAAATAGCATTTGTAATTAAAATACTAAGTGGATATCCAGTGTCCTTATTGAAATTGAGAAGCTTCCAACTAAGTGACTTTAAAGTACTGTTGTATTGATGTGTGTACTATGAAGAGAGGGAGTGTGAATGCAGAGTAATTCAAAGATAGTGTTTCGGATTAGTATTGCCTTTATGTGAAATGTCATCTTCGGGACAAGAAGGCTCAGGAAGTTCATTCAACTGTAGATTAAATTCCAGTGTTGCAAGTAAATTGGGATTTTGAGTAACAACAAAAGTATTTCTTCCCAGATTCTATAGCCAAGTCTGTTTAATTGTTAAAGTGTGGTGCCTTCCTTGTGATTCCTTGGTGTTAAACTCCATAGGGGAAGTTTAATTTTCTAAAAAGATGAATGAAGTGGACATAAAAAAAGGTTGTAAAGAGGTAGTTGGATCATACTAGAAGATGGGATACCTTTTCTGTTATTTTTTACTTCCTTAGTAATTGTTTGTGTTTCATTTTTGTAATTGGCAAGTAGCTGATAGTTTATTTAGTTTGTGTAAAAATTGTGGAAGAACCAAATTACTAATAATTGAAACAAAACAATACAGTTTATTTGACCTGGGAATTACTGTACTTTAAGGGTCATGTGCTTACATAGATAGTCCATTTCAGATTTAGGGTGCTGCTATTCGCTCATCCATGGTAACACACTATTATTTAGCTAAATATTTTACTTGGCAATAGATCCTTATGTGTTTAAAGCTATAATTTTTTCCCCTAAAACTTTAGGTTTTATGTAGCATTTTAGTAAGTGTTTTAAAATTAATTAATGGTGAATATTACTTAAACCTCTGTTATAACAGTTCTTACTGTGTTAAAAAATAATATTTGAAAGGAAAAGAAGTAGTATGTGCTATATCTGTTGTTTGTCCTTCAGGTTGGTCCTAATAATGTTCATGTGGCTCTTTCCCTGGTTGACTATAAACCAGAACTTCAGAAAGCAATGGAATTTGTCTTTGGAACAACACTTGTTTGTGACAATATGGATAATGCCAAAAAAGTGGCCTTTGATAAAAGGATAATGACTAGAACTGTAACTTTAGGGGGTGAGGTATTTGATCCGCATGGAACATTGAGCGGAGGTAAGTTTTATGTGCTTTTGTCTTTACTACACTCTGGTAAATGGGATGGGCTTCTTTATTAAATAGAGACTGTAAAATATTTAGGGATGGGTAATCCGTAAATAAGTAAATTCAGATGTTGATTCCTAGTATTTGATTAGAACCAAGATTAAAGCCAGTCCAGGTTTTACATTTAAGATCAAATACTTAATTCCAAAGCCGTAATATAAATCTAAGGGTTGCATTTAAGTGTTGAATACCTACCATGTGACAGGTATATAATAGTACTGAGAAATTACATAGTGGCATAGTCCATTGTGTAATCTGCTGAGTAATCCTATAGTTAGTTTTATTACTCTCAGATCTGTTCCTATTTATATTCATCTATTCCTGTTCATATTTTGCTCTGTTTTCCTGTTAGGATACTCCAATCACTGGTACTGATACTAGCGTATTCTTCCTTATTTATTCTTACTTTTTGTCCAGTTGTAGTCAAGGAAATGTCTTTGTTTTTTAAGGTACATTTTTTAGCCTAACTACCCATTTATTCAGGAAACCTGTTAGCTCACATGTCAGTGCTGCCACTGCTCCTGTCAAAAGTGAAAACTCTTGAGAATGGAACCTTAATGCCTCAGGAGAGGAATTCCTAAGCATATTCCTGAGCATATTTTTTCTTGTTCCAATATTTGTCACATTGATTTTCTAAGTCTGTTGAGACAATATAATAAAAAGTAGTGAGTGATATGCTGTACTGGCTAGTAATCTAAGACTGCTGTCCAGTACAGTAGCCACTAGCAATACATAGCTCTTTTCACGTAATAAATTAACATAATTTTTTCAGGTATAGTATAGTAGTTGTATCTCAAAGGCTCAAAATAAAATGGTTAGTGGGTAATTGGACAATATAGATACCAAAACATTTGTCATTCTATAAAGTCCAATTTTGTGGGCTTTAAATGATTTCACTTTATTTAATCCTTAATAACAACAATAAAGTAGGCACATGACTATCATCTCCAGTATATAACTACAGAAATTAAAATTCAGAGTGGTTAAATAACTTGCTAATATGTGGCAAAACTTGGAATCTAAAATAAGCAGTCTGATTTCAGTCTATCCATTTAACCTAGTAGGCTGTATAAAGTCTCTTGATAGATCAGATAATTTAATATCTTTCTAGGCAAATTAAATGAATCATATCAAATATCAGACTCTTCAATACAAAAATTTACTAGTATCTGCAAGAGGAAAATGAAAGGAAACTAAGTATTTTTAAAAATCTAGAAGAGAAGAAACTTCAGATTTCATTAATTTAAATACACGTAAAGTTTCTTCTTTAAGAGTTGGCAAATATGTAATTCGAAAACTTACTGAGTTCTTATAATAGCATTAGTAATTGACATTGGCCTTCTTTCATCAACCTACAGTGTTTTCTTGTTGATGTAATAATAGCCAGATGGTACACTACAGATTGTACAGTAATTTAAATCAGTTTATTCTGCTTGCTCGGCTGCATCAGGGTTTAAGCCAGGTTATGATGGGGTGACAAATAGCCCTCAAATCATAATAACTTACAACAAATTTATTCTATAGTTACACTACATTTACTGCAGGTCAGGTTCCTCTGTCCCATGTTGTTTTCATTCCATGATTCAGTCTCAAGGCGAAATCCCCACCTTGAACAGGCTTTTGTCATGGCAAAGGGAGAGCAAATTGTCACTTACATGCTGCCTCGTAAAGGTGACATGCAGAGAAGTACATTTCCCGTTTCACGGTCTGGAGGTAATCAGTTGACCAGACTCAGTGTCTGTAGGGTTGGAAAATGGATATAGGAAGGATGTCCTAGGAGATAGGCCAGTGGTTACATTTATCTAGAACCATTTCTTATCACTTATGTATGTTTTTAGGTTCCGGTTCATGAATTCACCATAAGATTTTTCATTGAATTATTTCTAGTATAATTCTCCAAGAAAAAATTTTACTGCTTCATAAACCTGTGGTAATTTAATGTCCAAGGCTTGTTTCTTGTCTCTGTCAGGTGCTCGATCTCAGGCGGCTTCTATTTTAACCAAGTTTCAAGAACTCAAAGATGTTCAAGATGAGCTGAGGATCAAGGAGAAAGAGCTACAGGCTCTAGAGGAGGAATTAGCACGTCTTAAAAACACTGCTGAGAAGTAAGACTTTGGATTAAGCCCTCTCTATATTGCATTAATTTACATGGTAGAACATGATAGAAGTTTATTTAAAGAAATACAGCTTCCAGCATTTTTCATAATAGCTATGGTTTAAAAATATTTGAACAAAAAAATTGAAAGTGGATAATTAGCTGTTATGTATTTTTTTCTGATAAAAGGAGTGTGTTTGTTGTGAGAAATGAACGAAATGTAATTCTTCAGAAGGGAAAAAAGTGTCAAAGAGCCTCTTCTTGCTACTGATACGTACATTTAGCATCTTGCTGGGGTCGGTGGGGGGATCCTTAGATTCTCAGGAATCTGACAGCGGAGGATACTTGAATTCTTGATTTGAGTTTACCTCATCTACTGTAACAGTGATCAGTTGTCTACAGTAAGGAAATTAGTGTTTTTGTAAACTTCTACATTCCACTTTTTTTTTAAAATAGAGTTAAAATTATTGTCATTGTCAAGCAGTTTCAAGGAAGAATACTCAAGATAGTATTATATTTTATGAGTTGTATCCTTTTCCCTTCAAACCTCATGAATTTCTAGTGATATCCTTGTCACTATCTTGTGAATTTATATTAACTTGAAATTCCTCGTAACTGAAATAGCTAAATACCTTCCACAGAAATGAGTGAAGCAGCCACACGAAGGATAGAATTACAGTTTGTGGTGAAGTGCATTGCACATGCTTAATGTCTTAAACAATCAGTCTCACTGCAAGAAGCAGGAAACATTACTATTAACATTTGAAAATGGAGATTAATAAATAAATAACCAGACTTCTGGAATTTTATCTAATTGTTACATTCTTAATTTTGGTAGTGAGTAGTGACTAGAGTTTTTCTTTTAGGTAAGAATCAGCAGAAGAAATTATTTTTGAGAAAACTTGCCTACTAAAAATTAATTTTAGTGTTTTCTAAAATTAAGATTTTTTTATAAATACCTGTTATGTGTTTTTGTCATTTAGAGTTGTTTATCTTCAGTGACCAAATCAGACTTGCTAAAATGAGACTTGGATTTACTTGATGCTTCAGAAACTTGTGAATTTTCACTTTTCTTTGGTGTTTTTTTTTTTTTTTAATTTTTGTGGTACTGGAGATTGAACCCAAAGCCATTGCACTGAACTCTATCCCTGACCTTTTTTTAAGTTATTTTGAGGCAAGATTTTGTAAGTTGCCCAGGCTGATCTATAACTTAGAGTCCTCTTGCCTTGGTCTCCCAGATTGCTAGAATTACAGATGTGTAGCACCTCACCCGGCTCATCAAGTTTGCTTGGTCACCAGTAGCATATTGTTTATATTATATGTTGTTTATTTCAGGCCAGAGCCTGAACTCTAAATGTATGTCTCAAATCTGAGGAAATGCACAGGTTTTCACCAGAAAATGGTGTATGGTATATGTTATAAACTTTTGTTTTTCTAAGGTATCGCCAACTAAAACAGCAGTGGGAAATGAAAACTGAGGAAGCAGATTTATTACAAACAAAGCTCCAGCAAAGCTCATATCATAAGCAACAAGAAGAATTGGATGCTCTTAAAAAAACTATTGGTAAGATTAAAACATTCTGTGCTTAAGCTCTGTATCTAGTGGTATCCTTTTCTTACATTTAGGAGACTTGTATTTATAGTACATCAGGGAGTGTTTCTGTGGTAAATCAAATGTGGGACTTCTGGTCTTAGAATATGGTCATCTTCAGCTATTATATGTTGCCAATGTTTTGTCCTTTTTTAACAGCATTTGTTTCCACCCATGGCGTGTGAAAGTTCTATTTCTTTAAATCCTTTTCTTTCTAGACTTTTAAAGTTTTCCCAGTCTGATAGTTGTAAAAAGATAGCACGTTACCATTTTCAGTGACATTTAGTTGAATTTCCCTGGTCACTGGTGAAATTTAGGGGCTATATTTATATTTACTGGAACTTTGGGTTTCTCTTTCTGTGAATTTCATATTTACTTCTTTTGTCCATTTTTCCTATTGATTCTTTTTTTTCCTGTACATAATAATTATTTCTTGTAAATTATGTGTACTGCAACTGTGTATAGAATTTTTGTACACAAATACTTTCGATGTTGACTGTAATTCAGTTTTAAAGGTATCTAACTTTCACATCAGAATTTAATTTTATATGATTGTATTTGTTTCTCACAATTTAGAACAATTCCCACACTAATATTTTTATCCTACAGTACAAAGTAGTATAAATTGTCTGGTGGTGGCTTTCTGGGGTATATCTGTACCTAAGTCCTAATGTTAGTGATATATGTCAGTTATGATATTGTGTGTCTAGTCTGTCTTGCTCTTTTAGTTTTAAATGCTTTTTCCTGTTTCATCCTAGGCATATTTTCCACAATATTTCTCTACTTTAGTGAGAGGTTACTTGAATTTACCAAGACCAAGAATGATGAATGAACCAAGAACCACCATGAGCTTTCTGATAACTAAAATTACAGAAAAAATGTCATGGCTACATTGTTACTTTTGGTTTTAGAATGCACAGAGATACACTGAAAATATGAACAGTGAGGCTAAGGATGTAGTTCATGGCAGTGTGGCTCAATCCTCAGTACCGGGAGAGAAAGTACATGTGTAGATGAGCTGTGAGCTTTTTTAATAAGTTACTCAAAACCTTTTTGAATGTCAGAGGTAAAGTTTCTTTCTTAACGTCTTACCATTAGAAATAGTTTCAGGGACTTGGATAATTCAGACATGACTCTTAGGATTTCTGTTTCAGTGTACCACTTGTAGAATATGGTTAGAGTAGCTAATTTTGTTTACATTCTAATTTTCCAAGTTATTTCTTCTGTTAAATAAGTTGAATTTTTAAGTCTCAATATGTTTATTTAGATACATTTAACTACTTTTTAATGCAGTGGAAAGTGAAGAAACCTTAAAAACCACCAAAGAAATCCAAAAAAAAGCAGAAGAAAAATACGAAGTATTAGAGAACAAAATGAAAAATGCAGAAGCTGAGAGAGAAAGAGAACTGAAGGATGCTCAGAAAAAACTGGACTGTGCCAAAACAAAGGCAGATGCATCCAGCAAGAAAATGAAAGAAAAACAACAGGTAATAATCTTCGTTGAAATGGAACAAATCTGTTAAAGTCAACATAGTGTAAAAGGTAGAGTATCCTGGATTGGCCTTGTATTGAATGCAAAATCTAAAAGTGAGTTGTCTTCTTTAAGAAATAAGCTATGTGTCTTACAAGCCAGATACTCTACTCTCTGAAAGCCCTGTAATTGAATGTAACATGCGAGTCTGGATTGTATTCACACACTGATTTTAGGGGAAAAGCAAACTTTCCTTTTGTTAAATGTTCCCATGCAGGTGGATTATGTGATGTAGTGGAACTATGTCATATTAAAGATTTGGCAAGTTGTCGTTTCTCTTTTGTGACCACCTATGTTAGGGTGTGCTGTTGATACAGTGGAGACAAAGAATGTTACATTTATAAGGTATCATTCCTTTCTTAGCTGTATTTTTGAATAGTGCCAGAGCTATGTTTTTGTCTCCAAAGGGTAAACTGTTCTGTACAGTTCATCCAACTCTATATTTCTTCAGTTTTAACTCATGTTAAAATTCTGTCATTAGTTACTTCAAGAAGATATTTTTTAGTGAATTAAAGTGCTGTACTGGAAAAGAAGAAAAGTAAGGATTTTTTTTGCTCATTGAGTATTTTACTCAAAACTGCACTAATACATCTCATGTAGAATTTTATGTTATTTTCCCTATAGGAGTAAAAGAAATAATTTATGTAGTAATTTAAAACCTTAAAATTACACATATACTTAAGCTTTTTTCGTTTTTCAAATATTTTTATTTTCAAAAATAAAAGAACCAAAACATATTAATAAATACACAGACATAAATGAAACAACATAAAAACAATGCAGATTTTTTTTTTTTTTTTTTTTTTTTTTTTTTTTAGTATAGGAAAGTAAACTTCTATTTCCTCCCTGGAAGCAGCTTAATTTGTATTTTTGGTAATTGAGTGATAACTAAGCTATGTAAAGTTGCTGGTTTTTTTTTAGCACTGTACATATTTGTCAGTAGTTAAGGACCTGTGTGAATACCCACGTATTTTATCTCTGTAGGAAGTTGAAGCTATCACTCTGGAGCTGGAAGAGCTCAGGAGAGAGCACACATCCTGTAAACAACAGCTTGAAGCTGTGAATGAAGCTATCAAATCCTATGAAGGTCAGATTGAAGTAATGGCAGCTGAAGTAGCTAAAAATAAGGTAAGATTTCTTTACCAAGTTGGAGAAATTAAAAATTGTCATTTATCTGTGAAATTAAGATATTTGACTTTAGTGCTCTTGATGCTTTCAGTCTTGTCATTGGCACATGAAAACAAAAATGGTGATTACTGATCCAGAAAGCTACCTGAAATAACATCAGTGCTTGAGTTGGTGTCTACCCTGAATGCAAAAACCACTCAGTAATTTGAACAGGCAGAGTTTTAAATAATTTTTTGGTCAGTTGTACCAAGGATTCAACCCAGGGCCTTTGTACCGAGCTATGTCCCCTGTCCTTTTTAAAATTTATTAATTTGAAACAAAGTCTTGTTAAGTCACCAAGTGGCTATGGCTGGGCTTGAACTTGGCAATCTTCCTATCAGCTTCCCCAAGTGCTGGCATTGCAGGCATGTACCACCATGGCTGGCTATAAAAAAAGATTATAATAGAAGTTTTGGATGATTGAGATTATTCACTAAGAGATTAAGACAGTGCTAAAAATACAATGTAGCCATAACTCTTAGGGCTGAGGCAGTATATCCCTCAAAGGAACAAATCTGTCAAAGATGCTATTTTCCATGCAGGGCTGAGAATCTGTTCACAGAAGGCAGAGCAGTAGCCCGCTGGTCCTGAAGTTTGTGAAGGTGCCAGGAGAAGCTGTCTGCAGTAAGATGGTGCATATGTGTAGCACCTGCTGAGAAATAGATTTTGAGGAACACTGACCGCCATGTGTAGTAGTATCCTGTGCTCAGATATCAGGTGAAGCCATGCAAGTTCCTGGCAAGCCTGCCTTTGAGAAAAGCAGAATGGAACCAGCAGATAAAGCCCCTTCCTTCTGCAGTGTCCCACATTAACATTTACTGATGAGACTTAGTATTGTTGCTGTTGGCAAGGGAGAAGTGTTCCATTCTCAGAAGCAAGGCAACAAAGGGCAGTTTGGGGCTGAGAGGATTTCAGATAGTACAAAGACGCTGTTACCTGCAATTTAATGTAACGAAACTGTCCCTCTTGAATATTAGATACTCTTACCTCTTCCATTGTTTTGATCTTGAATTTTATGTTGTTTAATATCATTTCACTCATATTGAGCATTTATACTACTTTATTTTTCATTTCTTCATTTAGTCGTACATACTGTTTCTAAGTTGTTTCTGTCAAATTGTATGTTAACTAAATGCACATAGCATTTAACGATTTAGTCCATTTAGAAACATTGTAGTAGTGAAGAGCATTTTGCCTTTTGTTGTCAGTGTCTACATTTTGTTATACGTCTCCCTTATTTTAATCATGTTATGCAGTGTTTTGGAATACGTATCTTTTCCTTTTGATTCGATTGTTAGATTCTTTCTTTAGTTGTCTTTTTTCTGACATGTATTGCATCAATAATGGAATAGAAGCATTTTAACTCCCCCTTTTCTGACTATTAGAAATCACAGTTTATCTCAGCTTTATGTTTTATATTGTTGAGTAAACATTCTGTAGTTTCTATCAATTTTCTTTTTCAGTTTTTTTAGTGGTATTTGGGATTGAACCTCAGGTTCAGTATGTGCTAGGCAAGTGCTCTGCAGCTGAGCTACATCCCCAACCATCATGTAAATTTTAATGTAAAATATTTAAAGCTTTTTTCTGACTTGTTTTCTTAAGTCACACATTTTTCTTTTTTTTTTTTTTTTTTTTTTTTTTGGTTTTTCTCTGGTACCGGGAACCGAACTCACGACCTTGCGCTTGCCAGGCAGGCGCTTTGCCGCTGAGCTAAATCCCCAGCCCCAAGTCACACATTTTTTTTCTCCTGGTCGGCTATACCTTCTGCTGTCCTTGATCAGCATTGTGTCATATAATTTGTAAAAATTAGAAAATGTGTTTCCAAAGAGAAATGTAAAAATACAGCAATGTATTCTTTCATAAACTCAAAACATTTCTATAAAGAATGTACCTGTTTTTACAACAGAAAACAATAAAATGGATCGCTTAGAAATTTTTAAAGGTGATTCACTTAGGATCTACATTATAAATTATTTCCTTTTGCTGATAGGAGAAGATAAGTGAGTCACATTTTGTGCTGCAGTCTTTAACCTGTAGATGTAAGAGAATCTTTGTGTCCATTATTTTTCTTTTTGGTGTTACCAGAGTTTTATTCCTGTTTTGTTCTTCAGAGGTTTTTAAAAAGGTAAAATGTCTATTAGTATTTAAGATGAATAACACAAGTTACCTTCCCAAGGAAGACCTCTCATGATACAGTAGTGTCCTTTAGATATGAAGAGGAATTGAAATTACTCTGGGTATACTCAACAACTTGACTGTAATGTGGAGTATTTGGTGCTCAAAATTACCTTGCTTGAAGATGAACATGCCTAGAAAAATACCTAAGTTTTAACTGTTTCTCGTAATTACTGTGATCTGCTCTTCCTTAGTTTTTTGTCAGATTGTCCTATTTATTTGTTTTTGGCTTGCTTTATTTTTCCCCAACCTAAATATAAGTTAAACTGTGGTATTTGTTTGTTGTTTCATTTTGTTTAGACTAAACGTAAACTTTGTGTGAGTTTATAATTATATTCTCTATCTGAAGGACATTTAAGGTCTAGGATGAGGGGCTGGGGATTTAGCTCAGTGGCAAAGCGCCTGCCTGGCAAGTGCAAGGTCGTGAGTTCGGTTCCTGGTACCGGAGAAAAACCAAAAAAAAAAATAAATAAATAAAAAATAAGGTCTAGGATGAAGCCCAAGGGCTTCAAGGTCTGGTTGCAGAAGACAACATCCCAACTGTAGTCTTTTACATCCAACTCTAGCATTTTAGAGGATAAGTAGATTCAACTTTAGAAAGCAGAGGTGTAGTAAAAGAGAACAAGATGTTTTTCATTTGTCTCACAGGACAAAAAAGGGTCTGTTTTCAAATTTGTTTTGAGCGATATGTTAGAAACAAATGTTATGACCTCCTGTTGCTATTGGAAAGACCAACAGATCTTACATCTGATATAGAAGAAAAACAAGTAAAACCCAAACTGTCTTTTACCTCTGATGTTTGTCCTTCATGGTGAATGTCATTTGGGAATCTGTCATACCATCTTCTTGTTAACTACCTAAATTTTTTTCTGAGAGATCTCACAGGTCAGCTTCTAGTAATCTCTCCTGTCACCAGGTTGATTCCATCTATACTGCATCTAGTAATTTTGTTTCTGGCCTGAGTGCTGCATCCCAGGCAATTTCCCCCCAGTGACCCCAGTTTTCTTCTGTGTCTAAATGCATTTATTTGAATGTGTAGCAAGTTAGATGATCATCTGCCTATAATTACACTGACATCTTACCTAGAAGTCTGTCACTTTTAGTAAAAAAAAGTATTTGCATACCATTCTGTTTTTTTGTTTGTTTGTTTTAGGAGTCAGTCAATAAAGCTCAAGAAGAGGTGACCAAGCAAAAAGAAGTGATAACAGCCCATGACAGTGTAATTAAAACCAAATACACAGAAGTGGCAAAATATAAGGAGCAAAACAATGATTCTCAACTTAAAATCAAGGAGTTAGACCACAATATCAGCAAACATAAACGGGAAGCTGAAGATGCTGCTTCGAAGGCATGTTTGTGTTCATTTTTACTTTCAGTCAAATTTTTGTTTCTAGGATGTTGGAAAATTCTGGAGAACCGCTCACTGAAGAAACTGGGTATAACTGACCAACTACAGCCTAATGTCATCTTGAAGTGACAGCTATGTTAAGTGCTTGTCAATAATGTTCATTTTCAACAGATGGTACAAAAATGTTTTATTTTCAAATTTAATTTTAGATATCCCCATTCCTGCAAGATATCTGTACCTAAGATTTAATAAAACTCATGAGCATAACTGTTTTTCTCCAAATACTGGTAGAAGTATTCATGCATGTATTTGTAATAATAATATATTTTACCTTATTTCAAATTGTAGTTAAAGAAGTCACATATATCTATATACACCCAACATTAAAAAAGGATGTAACTGGCTTTTGGGTTTCCTTAGGTGGGTCAGTACTATTAATTTTTGCAACTTTATTGAAAATCTGGTGTTTTATCATTTTGAAGTTCTTGTTGTTATTAAATTTTCTTCCTTTCCTATATCAGTATTTTTATGTAAGCACTTTAAGTACAACACATACTTTCGTAAAAATTTACTGCTTGGTTGGAAGGCTGCATCAGTGTGTTGTTCTTAATAATTCATCCACCATAGGATCTTTTTTGGCATCTTGAAAATTTAAAGACTTTAACCTCTAGAGATCATCAAGAATATACTAGCCTTGCCGTCCTTTAAAAGCACTGTAGATGTCTGTTTAGGTTCATTATTTGGTCTGAAAGCATTTTTTATGGCTACATCATGATCTCCCACATTTATTATTAATTTCCCAATATTCTAGAAACTAGTGCTAGTGGAATCTGACATATTACCAATAATATTGCTAATAGTTTTTTGGTTATTGAGTGTCCTAGTGGTGATGATTTCTAGGGAATTTTATTTGCCCTTAGGAGGATAAAAGGAGAGATGAATGGACCTGCTAAAAATTCAGGTACTCCTTGAAAAATGTTCTTGCATACCTGCAAGTATCAGATACTACACCTAGTATCTGGTACTACATCATGCAATGAAGGCATAAGGATGAGAAAAATGTACACAGACTGCTTTCATAGAGCTTATAGGTAGATCAGCAAAGAAGATAGACTATGAATGATGATTTCACTTAGGGGCGTAGCTGATCAAACCCATGGAATTAGTAAGAGGAGACTGGTTGACAAAGCCTGGATTCTACCAGTTAGAATAAATCTTAATTCTTGTAAGCACTATGATATGAAAATTTTAATCAATTGTATTATTTGAGGAGATATAATACTGTGCCTTATGAAAAGGTGATGGGAATGAGGATAGAGTAAGATTCAGGGCAGTCTTTTTCTTCAGTTACACTTTGGAGGAAATTCCTAGTCAAGATTAGGCTTCCATTTTCCCAGATCTCTGACTTCAGTGTTGTTAACGAGTTTCAGTCACTCACAAGTTTTTTTAATCTGGTGATCACAAGATTGAATTTGGTGAAACAATAAACTGAATTTGGTAAAAGCTGAAGGAGACTCATCTAACATTTCATTTTAATGGAAATGTGTTGCATATACAGGCTAAATATTCCTAATCGGAAATTCCTAAATCCTAAATGCTTCAAGTCCAAAGCTTTTGAGTGCTGACATGACACCACAATTGGAAAATTCCATACCTGATTTCATTTACCAGATCATGGTCAGATTGAGGACATAAAGATGATGGATAAAATTTCTTAAGGTTGTGTGTATAAGGTGTGAGGTATGATTAAAAAAATAGACATTTAAATAAAATTGTTACAGTGTAAGACACATTGCCATTAATCCCTTTCAAAATACCTTCCTTTCAATTCAAACACACTTATCTCATCGTTCTTGCCAGCTTCTGAAGCAGTTCTGAAAGTCCTCTTTGGTGAGTGTCTCCAGTTGTCCTGTCTGTCATGGCTGCCTGAACATCCTGAATCAATTCAAAATGTTTATCTTTTATAGTTATTTTGGTCTTTGGGAGGAACCAGAGTTGCATGGTGCCAGATCTCGTGAATACTCTTGTGTTTTTACAAGCTTGCCTTTTTGTTCAGTGGCACTTGGCAGCAGCATTCACTGTATTTTTTATCACATCTCGTAAAGACATTGACAAACAAGGACTCCAGAACTACCTCAGGAAATAGCAAAGAATGATGGGATGTGTTCAACAAGGAGATTATTTTTATCACCCCTTGTATCTATGGACCATAATTGGATTTTATGCTTAGACTTGGCTCGTTTCCCTAAGGTACTCTCTTCCCTCTCTCTCTCTCTATATATATATACATAAATATTTCAAAATTTGAAAAACTACAAAGCAGTCTGGTCCTAAGCATTTTGGGTTATTTGACCTGTGCTTAATGGGTTGGCTCCTCTTCAAATGCGTGGGTAATAGAATCTTTTTCGTCGTCAACCTCTTGAGCCTGTCCTCCAAGCAAAAGTACTCATCGTTTCTGGCAGTTTCCCCAAGATATGTGACATACAATTTAGTATTTAAGGAACTGGTTTTGGTTTAGAAATTTTTTTTTAACACATCCTTTCGTTTTCATATGTAACTAGGTATCCAAAATGTTGAAAGATTATGACTGGATTAATGCAGAGAAACATCTCTTTGGCCAGCCCAATAGTGCCTATGATTTCAAAACCAACAATCCCAAAGAAGCTGGTCAGAGGCTTCAGAAGTTGCAAGAAATGAAGGAGAAACTAGGAAGGAATGTTAATATGAGAGCTATGAATGTACTGACCGAAGCTGAAGAGCGAGTAAGTTAATTTGCAGTCAGTCTCTGGACTTAGGAGAACGCGGTAGACAGGGTCTTACTAAGTTGCTTAAGCTGGGCTGCAACGGCTGTTTCCCTTTGACTGTAGAGGGGATTCCAGCCCCCAGGCCACAGAGCAGTAAGTCTGGGGCTGTTGGGAACTGGAGCCACACAGTGGTGAGCAGTAGCAAGCAGCGAAAGCTTTATCTGTATTGGCAGCCACTCGCCATTGCTCACATTACCACCCGAGCTCCAGCTCCTGTGAGATGCGCAGTAGCTTGCGATTTTCATGGCCTTGTGAACTGTGTGTGCAGGGGATCAGTACCGCTCGCTCCTTCAAACCGTCCCCAAACCACCACCCCCATCTATAGAAACACTTGTCCCTCGTGCCAGTGTTGGGGATTAATGCTCTGGACTGTATTGAAACCATTGTGTGCGTCATGAGCAAAACTGCTGTTTCGTTTTTGTGGCAGCATCTTCTTGGTCCTAGCGTTCCCAGTTACTTAATAATGTCACGTATCTCTCCTGTGCTGACGGAACTCTTACATTCGAGGAAGAGATTTTGAGTGTCATTCATTAATGAACTTAGGAGCACCTGCCACTAGAAAAAACCATTGAGGGCAGCAATCTCTTGAGGTCCCATAGCTGAAGGCAATCAGTGATTTTATATTAATGCCTCTCATACTTTTTTTTTTTTTTTTTTTTTTGTGGTACTGAGAATTGAGCTCAGGTCCTTGTGCTTGCCAGGCAGGCACTTGTGCCACTGAGCTATATCCCAGCCCTGCCTCTCATACTTTAATTCTGCAAAATTGTTTGAATTTGCATATTAGAATTAATGAGAGCTCCACAAAACTGATAATACTCCTGAGCTCAGTTGCATTTCAGAGGTTTGCTATAGTGGCTTTAAAAAAAAACTTGCTGGCATTAATATTTACAACCATAATGTTAAGTGAAATAAATCAGACACACAGCTTAAATATTTATTGCATGGTTTCTCTTATATGAGAAACCTAGAGTATAAATAAATTAAAGAGCAAAATAAAAGCTAGATAATAAGAAACTGATACAGATCTTTTGCAGAAGGTAAGGGGCCCAAAATATGCAATGGGGGAGGAGAAGGGATAAAAAGATAAGTAAGATATGTTATGTACATGTTCCAGCTCCCCACATTAAGTGTAGTCAGTATGCTGCAAATATGTACTAATAAAAAATGGAAAACTACTTTAAAAAGAGAAAGAAACTATATTTTGTTAGATATCAGACAACCCAATAATTCAGGTGTCATGATTGCTTTAAAGTATTTCTAGTGGTTTTCTTTCTATCTTAAAGTTTTGTGGTATATGGGATATTTTTGGAAGGAAATCTGTGGTCTGAATTTAAGCTACACAATATTGTGAAACTTGTTCACTTGTTTGCTTTTATTAGATAATGATAATAAAGTCTTTTTTTTTTTATTCATTAACTGTCCTTACCAGAAAAGAAGGCTCTGTTGTTGATCAGACACCCTTTTGTTTTATTTTTGTGTGTGTGTGTTTGTTCATGTAAGAAATTACATGGATTTATGTAAGAAATAACTTAAAACTGTGACAATGAGGATTGTGTAGGTTGCCATAAAGGAGGGACACCATAAGGAAGATAGCAGGACTAACTGCAGTTACTCAAGAATACTAAGGAACCTTGAAATGTGTGAGATTATGAGGAGAAATAGATTCAGAAGAATTTTTAAAAATTCCACATCTAGCCTGATGATGATAAAACTATCCCACTGGAGCCCCCCCACAAAGGAAGGCCACTTCGAAGAGATGCTGTTTCAGCTGAAACTTAAGTCACTAGTTACGCAGATATAGGGAAAGAGCATTCGGGGAAGAAAGAACAGTGCCAAGGATTGGAAACAATGAATTCAAGGAGCTCAGAAAGGTCATACATCCGAGACAGATTCTGATGTCGTAAAATGAGATAAAGCCTAACTTAGGACATGTATATCATAGTAAAGAGTGGAAATTTTACTCATATCACTGATGAAACTGACTTTAAGATGAGAGCATTCGGGGCTACTTTAACTTTTTTTTACGTAACATATTTTCCTTTTTACCTTGACTACTCTGAAGACAAGGGATATTAGTACAGTTGAACTATTTCAAGGTCCTTCCAGTAAATTTTCTGTTCTAGTATAGTCAGATACTAGAGTATTTCAAAGCAGTACTCAACTGCTAGTATAGTCAGATACTAGAGTAGTTCAAAGCAGTACTCAACTGCTTTGAAGTTGAAAGAATTTTGGTATTTGATGCATTTTTACGTAAAAATTTTGTCCTGGTACGCAATAAATAAGCTAGAATTTGTTGGCGTCAATGGCCTTGTGACAAGCTACCCTTTCGTAGCCAAGAGAATTTGTTTGCTACTTGTCCTGCCTCCTGGAACCAATTAACAAGTACCAAAGTACCGCTGTAGTTTAATTTTACTCTGTACGTATTTACTCTCCTTGTAATTTGCTTGGCATTATAATTCTGAGTGCATTGTATGTTTTTGTTAAATAACGAAACCTCTTTCTGATTGAATTCCAGGACATAGAGGAAATTTTCTGTTTCTAAATAAATACACTTTTTTTGTCTCACAGTATAATGATTTGATGAAGAAGAAGAGAATTGTAGAAAATGACAAATCTAAAATCCTTGCAACTATAGAAGACCTTGACCAGAAAAAAAACCAGGCCCTAAATATTGCTTGGCAAAAGGTATTTCAACCCCACATATTACCCTTTAATTATGTAGAAGGTAAAGATGAACATTATTATCAGTGAATTTATACTCAAAATCCTGTATAGTTACTATGTTTGAATGAGACATATACTCACATCTTGGTTAAAGCCTCATAGGCTTGTAAATGCATTTTCTCTTAGATTTATCTACTATTGGATTTGCAAAGGTAAGGAAGACTACTGTGGTTCTTAAGTTATAGTAACTTTCTAGTTTTCTCTATTTCTTACTCCTATGTGGTTTCACAGCACTGTTTTACTTTATAAGGGATTGCTTTTTATTCTCTTTGTTTTTTATGAGATCGTAGGCTTTTATATTTGGAAGGAACCTTAGGTCCTCTTTAAGGTCTGCTAAACTCCAGCGGGCCTCTGCTTGAAGCTGGAAAGCAGTGTCAGTTCTGTGTAGCAGCTCAAACTGTTGGAAATCAGAAACGGTCTTGCAAAAACTCATTTGTTTCCACCATCTTCAGTTTTCCTTGCCCAGACTTAAGGAATCAAATATTATTTCTCAGAATGTTCCTGTAGTAAGGTTCTTTTAAGTATATTTTTCATTTTTAATCAACACATAGTAATTGTGTGTATTAATGAGGCACACTGTAACATTTCAGTACATTTGTGCTATGTATATGATCAGACGAGGGTAACTGTCATCAAAATCCTCTCTACTGGCTATTTTGAAATAATTAATTGTTCTCAACCAGAGATACTCTACTAAGCTGTAGAACATTAGCCTTTATTCCTGCTGTCCAGCTGCACCTCTGTGCTTGTTAACCATGCCGTCTTCATTCCCCATTGTCCGCACTCTTCCAGGCTCTGCTGACAATTATTCTATTGCATGTTTTAGTTTTAGCTTTTAAATAAAGTAAAACTGTGCAGTGTTTGTGTTTTTATACTTGACTTTGTTTTGTTTTGTTTTGTCTTTTTCAGACAGGGTCTCACTGTGCAGTTCAGGCTGACCTTGAGCTCACTTTGTAGCCCAGGCTGGCCTTGAACTCGAAAGATCCTCCTGCCTCAGCCTCCCAAGTGCTGGGATTACAGACATATGCCACCATGCCTGGCTCTGTTTCTAGTTTTTGAGGAACCTTTATATTCTCCACAATGGCTGTGCTGATTTGCATTCCCCTCGACAGTGCACAAAAATTCCCATCTGCATACTTTCAGCATCTTTTCTTTGTCGGCTTTTTGGTAATAATCTGTCCAGGTGATGCCTCCTTACAGTTTTGATTTGCATTTTCCTTATGAATAGTGATAAATGAACAGTTTTTCTTGGCCCTTTGGACTATATATCTTCTGAGAAATACCTAGTTCATTTGTGCATGTTTTTAATTGGATAATTTGTTTTTGTGCTTTCAAGTTGCTTGAGGGCTTGTGTTTTCTGGTGTTTTCCTTATCAGGTGAATGCTCCACAGATATTTTCTCCTATTCTGTAAGTTACCTCTTCACCCCGTTAATTGTCTTCTGTGCTGAGCACAAGCTATTTAGTTGGCTGTAACCATATTTGTCAGTTTTTCCTTTTGTTGCTATGTTTTTGAGGTCATATCCAAGAAATAATCTGTCTAGATCAATGTCCTGAGGCATCAGCCCTGTTTACTTTTAGTAGTGTCATAGTTTCAGGTCTTAACATGCACATTTTTTTTTTTTATTCTTTTTTTGTTGAGTTTTGCATATGATGAAAGGTAGGGATTTAGTTTCTTCTTAATATAAATACCCAGTTTTTCCAGCACCATTTTTAAAGGGACTACCTTTTCTCCATTGTCTGTTTTGGGGATTTTTGTTGAGAATCAGACATAGAGATGTGGGTTTATTTCTGGGGTCTGTATTCTGTTTCACTGGTCTATGCATCTTTTTTTTTTTAATGTCAGTAGTGTTCTGTTTTGTTTATAGCTTTGTAATGCATTTCAAAGTCAGATGCTATAATTCATCCAGTTTTGTTCCTTTTGCTTAGAATTGTTTTGTTCATAATATCTTTAAAAATTTATTTATTGGTACTTGATTTATGGTCTAACATATGATCCATAGTGGAAAATAGTCCATGTGTCAGTGAGAAAAAAAAAATCTCTTTTCCTGCTATTGGTTGAAATACTCTTTAAAACTGTTAGGCCAGTTTTCTCTCTAGTATGGTTCAGCTCAGATGTCTTTGTTGATTTTCTGTCTGGATGATCTGTGTCAGGTGTGTATACATTTCAGTTGTTATATCTTTCCATTAAATTGACCCTTTTGGAAATATATAATGGCTGTTGCCTTTTTTACTGTTTTTGATGTAAAATCTGCTTCCTCTGATATGGATATAGCTACTTCTGCTTGTCCTTGATTTCCATTTGCATTGAGCACCTTTAACCAACACATCACTTTTAGTCTATATCTTTACTAATGAAATGAATTTCTTGTAGACACCATGTATTTGGCCCTTGAATTTTTTAATCCAGTCAAGAAGTCTGCATCTTTTGATTGGTGAATTTAATCCATTTACATTCAGTATTATTGATCAGCGTGAATGTCCTCTTGTAATTTTATTAATTGTATTCTATTTGGTTTTGTATAGTTTTTTTTTTTTTTACTTTCCATGTCTTTTATTATTGGTCTTGGGATTTTGTGTTTTCTGTCATGTTAAGGATTCTTTTCTCATTCTCTTTCATGTGTCAGTTTTTCTGAGGAGTTCTGTATATGCACGTGTTTTCATGATAGTATCATCTTTGTTTCCACTGTAGGACTCCCTTAAGTATTTCTTAAAGTGCTGGTCTGTTGGTGCATTCCCTCAGTTCCTCTTTATTTGGGAAAAACTATTTCCCCTTCAGTTTTGAAAGATAATTTTTCTGGTGATTATGTTCTTGGTTTATGGTTTTTTATTTCAGTATTTTCATGCCATTCTCTTCTGACCTATGTATAAGGTTTCTGCTAAGAAATTTGTAAATAAATTTACTTAGCCTGTCTTTATATGTGTGACTTGAGACTTATTTGAATTTTGTCTCATATGTTTGTTATTCTTACATAACATGCTTCTGGTGAAGGAACGTCTGTCTTTGTTGAATCTAGCTGGAATTCTTTGAGGTATGAAAATCAGGATTACCATTTATTTTTGAAGATCTGGGAAGTTCTTAGCTAATATGTTCTGAAGATTAAAAAAAAAAACCCTACCCCAGCTCTCTTTCTCCAGGCAGTACTCAGTGTAGTAACCCACTGCTCCCCAAACTGGGCTGATGGCTCCTCCAGCTGCAAATTCTCCAGGTGTCCATGGTGTAAGTGGGGACTATCCCAAGTTTCCTACCTACTTAACTCTCCCTTCCAGCCAGTTCCCTCTGTCCAGATGGGATGGTAGATGTTGTGTGCTTGGTTCCCTTGTTCATAAGTCCATCATGCATCTCCCAGCATCTCTGCTATGTTCTCACTTCAGTGTGGCACTGTGGCACTCTGCTTCGGTCACGCAGTGAAGTCGCTGTTGGTTTTCTTGTTTTATTCCTTCATTGTGGAAGGAAACATGCAAGGCATCTATGGTCAGCCATCTTGCTGATGTCACTCTCATTCTCTAGCAAGATTAAGGTACTCTTTATCACTTACAAATTGTTCATTATATTTTAGAATTCACAAATATTTTATCTTGTATGTTCTTAGTAACACATTTTACACAGCTTAGATTACTATTTGCTAACATTTTAAGTACTCTGCTAATTACTTTACATTAATTATCTTAAAACAGTCTGTGGCTTCTTTAGTTATTATTATATCTATTTTTTACATGAAGAAACCTAAGCTGAGAAAGTTAAAAGTCTGCCACATACCATATAGCTGAAAGTTGAAAGAACTAGAACTCTCTTTTGCTACATAGAACCAAAGGTAAAATTGACTGTTATTGCTGGTTGTTTTCATCCTCTGTCTTTTTAAGGATTAGAAAATAAAGAAGCTTAGTGTTCTCTTTTATAGTACTTTCATTCAGCAAAAATACCAATGACCATGTCTTGTTTTATGTTAACTTCACCAGGAGTCAGGCTTCTTCACAGTTACTTGTGTCTCCTGCCTTCATGTAATGTCTCTTTAGAATCATTCCTTAGTCTTTCGTGTGGAATTTTTTCCATTTCTATCACAGTAAAAGATTCTTACTTAGAATATTTCAAGCAGAGTCATTCTCTAGCAAACTTGTGTTTTCAGTGACCCGATTGGGTAGTTTATCTCTTCTTTAATTCTTTAGGAACCTTTTTTTTTTCAGTATTGATAGAAAAATTATTTTTAGTAGCCTTATTTTCCCACTGCTTATGGTATTTGCCTTTTTTATAAGGCACGCAAAAATTGATGTCTTTATTTTGATGTAGAATTAATACTGTGTAGAATTTGTCTCTGTCCCCATTACCATCCCATGATTCTCAGATTTACAGTAAATCAGAATCAACCCTTTATAAACTAATTCTGCTCTTTCCTAATTCTCCAGGTTCTTCTAAAACAATATTTTGTGTTCTCTTACACCAGTCCGTGTTCTCTAATTTTCTTGATCCTTGTGATAACCTAATGAGGTGCATGCTTTTTTCATCAGGATTGTATGCATCTCTCTGATTTGAAGCATACTTGGTCTACAAAGCCCAAGGGTATTTTAGGTATTATTTTTGTTTGTTTTTTCCTTCTTAGCCTTATCAGATATACAAAAATCTGTTTAATCAGTGTATGGGTACAATGTGGATTGATATAAATGTGCATTAATAGAATGCAATGGCATTCTCATTAATAATTTCTTTTCTTTGGAGCAATTTATGGACGGTCCATGGTTGTATTCAGGGTTTAGTAACATTCCACTCTTTTAGTCCTGAGCCGCCTCTCTCCCATCTGGCCAAAAGATGAAAAGAAGATGAACCTAGGATGTTTTAAACACTCTGCTACCTTCCACCATTCCTCAAAAGACAGTGGTCCTTTCATCATTTTGAAAGGAGCCTTTCCAAGTTCTGGGAAAAAGAAAAAAACTAGACTCTTCTTCCACTGGATAGGGTATTACTCAACAGGTTAATAATTGCTCATAAAATGTAGGTAGGTTCTTTAGTAAGTCTATGTTCAGGACTAGTGCTTGTCTTTAGGTTTCCTGGGTGTGTGTACACATGAATTTTCCATTCCTGCTCTTGATTATGGAGATTTTTGTTCAGATCTTCATGTGTGTGCATGTGGGTGTGGGTGTGAGCAGTGGCATCTTCTTTCAAAAATGCCTGCTGAACTCTTCAGTTGCTAGTCATAGCTTTGAAGACAAACAGCCAAAGATTGATCAGATGAGTATACATGCAATTACCCTATGGAAAGAAGGATTCCGTCTTTAAACACCTGTGTAATCTCATACTATGGCAAGACAGGGGCAGGGACAGGCTAAACAGCTTCCCTCGCCTTTTTCTCTCGGGATCCAATGCGATTCCTGGCCCTTAATAATTAACCTCTTTTGTTTTATAAAGAAGGAGTTTAGGATACTTTTAACACTCTGAACAGATTTGGTCCTTTGATGCATGCCTACTTTTCTTCTGAACCTCATTTTGTTCTATTTTTAAACTTAGCTATTGACCCACAGGCCCATTTTGCTCCATTAGTCAACAGAAAAATAAATTTTAGAAGACAATACTTTGCCAAAACAGAGCTTCAGTTTTGTGTTTGCTTTTCCAACAGTTTTCTTCTTCTATATGATATAATTGTGCTTGTCTTGAGGATTCCTGCGGTATGTTCTACAAAATTATCAAAACTCTGTGGTAGAAATAGGAGCAAAACCTCTAGCTTCCCATGGGAGTTACAGCAGGGCTCAGAAAAGTCTAGGTTTTTTTTCCCCAGAACTTGGAAAGGCTCCTTTCAAAATGATGATGATTTGGTATAGGGCCAGGTAGTAAATATTTCTGATTTAGTGAGACTTGCAGTCCCTGTTTAGCAGTAGCAGCCATAGATTTTAAGTCCTGGGCATGGCCAGATTTGTCACATAGGCTGTAGTCAGCTCTTGACTATACATAACAGACAGTGCAGTGGACTTGCTGAATTGTATGTGTGTATACCAGTAATTGATTCTTCTTGAAAATATTCCCATGTTTTCATGTGATTTTTATATAGGTGAACAAAGATTTTGGGTCTATTTTTTCTACTCTCTTGCCTGGTGCCAATGCTATGCTTGCACCACCAGAAGGGCAAACTGTTTTGGATGGTCTGGAGTTCAAGGTTGCCTTGGGAAATACCTGGAAAGAAAATCTAACTGAGCTTAGTGGTGGTCAGAGGTAAGTATTAATCCTCATTCTTGTAATAATTCATTCTGTTCCACTTGTTTTGCTTTTGATTTGCTTAGTCGACTCTGTATGTACACTTATGGAGCCTATTATATGAGTAATGATTAGTTGGAACATTTGATGAAATTAGTAAACAAAAAAGAGAAGTAGAATAATCTACTGTAAAACCAGACAAAATATTGACAAAATAAATGAAAAACAACTTTATCAACTTTGGAAATAGCTAAGTAGTTTAGGACTGTGATACCTGAAAAAAAACAGAAGCGCTAAGCCCTGTGATTACCACAACTTTCTCCCTAATGCCAGTTTCTGGTCATCAGAAGCAGGAAGGGCAACCCAGAAAGAGCTTGCAGTATCACTAAGTTAAGGAGACATCAGTTAGAAATTTGAGAAGCCTTAGAGAAGAACTATACCTTAACACTAGTTCTGTATGGTCTGTGAATAAAGTCTACTTTAGATTCACTTAACAGGCCTTGAAGGAATCAGGCTGAGCTGCATCTTATTTGTTTATCAGAATAAATCCCAGGGTTTGGTTTTTGCAGTATTAAAGACTGAACCCAGGGCCTCATGCATGCTAGGATGCTAGGTGAGTATTCTTCTACTGAGCTGTATTCTTAGCCCATTTTAATTTTTATTTTGAAACAAGGTCTCCCTAAGATGCTCAGACTGTCTTGAACTTGCAGTCTTCTTGCCTTAGCCTCCTGAGTAGTTGGGATTGCGAGTGTGTGCCCAGGTGCTCCGTGATCTTTAAAGGACTACATTATTAAGATACTAAACTACTTAGTATCCACAATATCTAATAAAAATTACAAGACGAAAACCAACATGGTAACATAAAACTCAATTAGAATAACTTTGATGAGTAAACTTGAAGACATGGTAATAGATTCTCTTCAAGATAAACTATGAAACAAAAATTGAGAGAACAAAATCAGTTTCAGTGTTCTGTGGGAAGTAGCCTGACACATATCTAATTCCAAAAAGAAAGGAAAAAGAAAGACAAAATAATTTTAAGAACTAATGGCCCCAACATGTCCAGATTTGATAAATCTTTTTTTTTTTTTTTTTTTTTTGATGAATTTTATAAAGCTGTAGACTTGACTTCTGTGAACTGGCAGGATAAACATAAACACACACTAAATATTATAGAAAGTCATATGTAAAATTGCCAAAAACCACTTATTCAAAGAGAAAGTTTAAAAGCAGCCAACAGAAAAGAAATATGTGCCAAAGAACAAAGATCTAAAACTACATAAGCCAGAAATTTGAAACAAAGTGTTGAAAGAAAAATATGACAACTAAAAATTCTGTATCTGATAGAAACATTCATTTTGAAAGCAGTTTACTTTTTCAGACAAGCAAAAGCTGAAAGAGCCATGCACAGTAGCACAAACTTGTATTTAGTCTCAGCTACTTGGGAGGGGAGACAGGAAGATTTGCAAGTTCAGGGATATACTGGGCCACTTAGTGAGACCTTGTCTCAGAATAGAAGGAGCTGGGAATATAGCTCAGTGGTAGAGTGTCTGGCATGCGTGAGGCCTTGGTTTGAATTCCCAAAATGGCCACATATATGCATACATACATACATACGTGTATACGTACATAGCTGAAAGAATTTGATCTAACATCTGCTATTAAAGGACATTCTCGGGCAAAAGGAAAGTGATACCAAATTAAAGTTTCCATCTGCATAAAGGATTGAACGGTATAAGGGGAAAGCATAAGTGTGGGTTTTGGGAAATTTCTGAGATTCATGTGGTGATTCAGATCAGCATCCTGACAGAAATAAAAAATAAAAGTCTTCTGGCCTAACTCCTTGTCCACAGACAGCCAAATAAAACTTCCTGAGTAAGGAATGTGACTCCACATAATTGAACTTGGTTATTAGTTTAGGATTTGTCTTTAATTCTGTAGAGTATACATTTCATAATCCTTGAATTGTTTTCACGTGACCTATAAAACTCTCACGTTACTTTATGTTCAAAGAACATATTGAGACCTGTTAATTTTCTTCATGAACTCCTTGATCATTTATGAGTAAAAGTATTTTTACTCTTGTTTTCATGATTGATAAAATTTCTAAAGATTTTAAGAATCTGAAAGATACTAGCTGTTAATCAGATTTTCCCCATAATGCAGGTCCCACTATTTTTAATTATTTTGCCCAAATTCCTAGAATTTGTTTTTAGAGAAGTTCAAAGTCCAATATTTGACACAATAAAAATAATATTAATGACTTACCTCAGCTCCTCTCTATAGTGGTGAATGTCAGTTGCATACACGTCAGTTTTTATTATACTGTTTCATCAATATCCTTTTTTAAGAAATCTTGGTTTTTCCTCCCACTTCTGTACATGCTCCCCTAGGCCTCTTGTTTTTTTTATTTGTTTTTTAATTAATACTTCATTGGAATGCATTAAACATTGGACAGACCATTCTAGTAGTATATAGGAGCTATTTGAAGCTATCAGGTATGTTACAAATGTTACAGTTTTTATTTTGATGCTAGATAATTTAAATATTTTGTACGAAGAGGCTTTTTGCAAAATAGATTGCTGAAGAAAGAATATTAAAGAAGTATTGTGAGTCTTCATATAAAACATTATTCATACCAGATTAATTTGGAGTTGTGTTTCTTTATGCCACATTTAAAATGCAGTTAAAAGGGAAGGTGAACTAGGAGAGAACTAAAAATAGAGCTATAGAATTTGGGAATAGATATAACTACAAACTTTATATAAGGATTATTTCAATGGCTGATGCTATGAAGTACTTAGAGTAATGGGCTACAATCTATACAATGATCTAACAACTGAAGCCAAAGTAAAAATAAATAGTATGTGGTCTGTTCATGAATGAATTTGCGCTATATATCATAAAAACAGGATTGGGGCCGAACTGCAGTATTTTGGTTAAAAATGATAAAATGTTTATAGCTTTTCTTCCACCACCCTTTCCTAGGTCCTTAGTGGCTCTGTCGTTAATACTGTCCATGCTCCTCTTCAAACCCGCTCCTATTTATATTTTGGATGAGGTAGATGCAGCTTTGGATCTTTCTCATACCCAAAATATTGGACAGATGTTGAGAACTCATTTCACACATTCTCAGGTAAGAGCTATTTTAAAAAAATGAATAGAGTCTTTAATAGATTGTTTTTCTAAACTAGTCTTCTGCAATAGTCAGTGTTAGTAAGATACTTAGATTAGTCTGGGGAGGCAGCTAAGTGGTAGAAGAGTTGCCTAACCAGCACAAGGCCCTGAGTTCAATCCCCAGCATGGCCAAAAAGAAAAAGATACTTGGAATTGAAGAATAGAGAGTGTTATTTATTTATTTATTTATTTGAGTAGACTATATTCACATGGTTATAGAAGGAAAAAGGGTCTCCATTTTTAAATCACGAGTCATTAAAGTTACTGGTTGTACCATGAGGGAGAATCCAGTTTAAAATTGACTTAATGTGATTGTTTTCTATGGCTAGTGGCCGTAAGGCTATGCAATCAAAGCAATTTTTTTAATATTTTCAGATATCAAAAAATTATACTCAATAGGGGCACTTTCATTTTCTCCTGGCTAAAAGTAGAGAAAAGCCTCTTGAAGCTAAGAACAGTTGGTTTTACTATACTATTACTATTGAGCCACTTGCTATCAAATATGGCTGCATAAATTATACATTGTACACCTCTAAATCTGCACTCACCGTAGTTGTCGTACAGTGTGTTCTCGTATTTCAGATTTTTGGCAGATAACATTAAAGTGACATCTTAATTATATAAAGGTTTCATTTAGGCTGGGCATAGTGTTTGATAATCTCATTTGGTATTCCTAATATAAAGAAAATTATTTCACTAAGCCAGTTAGAGCTATTAGCAAAACAGTGAGTGCCAGCTACACAAGATAGCAATATGCATTCAACCACCAAGAAATAGGAAACTTGCCTGGTAAAACACATAGGGTAAAGGAGACTTTAAAACTAAGTATGGAAAGCTAGCATCCTCTTTGATGTCTAATACTGTAACTGCTTGCTACTCATATTTGCGTATGTCCATTTTCTGAGAATAGAGTATTAAAATAAATAAGAATAGCATCCAGAAAGTTTATACCCAGTAAAAAGGAATAAATACTTCCAAAAATTACCAAAAAAAATTTATACTTTTTTTTCTCCCTTAAGTTCATTGTAGTATCCTTAAAGGAAGGTATGTTCAACAATGCAAATGTTCTTTTCAAAACCAAGTTTGTGGATGGAGTTTCTACAGTGTCCAGATTTACTCAAAGTCAGAATGGAAGAATTCCAAAGGAAGCAAAATCCAAGGCCAAAGGACCTAATAAATGAGCACATGGTGGAAGTTTAAACTACAGACTTACTCCTGCACCTTGACCTTTTTTTAAAACATAATCTTTCAAGAACTTGGAATCTAATTTTTTATGTAATAATAATGTTATTCTGTTACATAACTAGTATTTTCTCTCCCTTTGTATTATCCTTTGTAAATGAGCAGATTCTTCTCTCTTAATTAGTGTAACTATGGTCCAGTTACTGTGGTTATAGTTTATGTATATCATCAATTTTTTTTCTTAAAATCCTTCATATGTTAGAGTGCCAGATACACCTGGTTGGTGGTGTATGTAGAAGAGAAAAATGCAAAGAAACAGATGAAATTAAAATATAGGATAAAGGTAGCTGACAGCTTTTAATTAGTTTAGTTCTTAAAGCCAGATTATGTATTTTCTGTTAATAAAATCATCTAGTTAAGGAAAAATTATGAAGCAAGTAGCTGGATGGACAAAGGGAAAACACAGAAAGCTAGTATAAATGTTCGGAGGTATCGCAGGTCAGTCCCTTGAGGACATTGAGCCAGCTTATGTGATGGGAAAAGATCTTGAGATTTCCCATTTTAGTGTTGGAATATCATGTTTCTGTATGCATACTTCGTCCTGCAACCTTGATTTCTTTTGTTTTTTTTTAAAGCTTTTTGAGTATTTTATAGAGATTTGGGAAGAAGTATGCTGCATGGTGCTCTTGGTTTATTTGGTCTCAGTATTTTTAAAGCTTTTTGTCAACCTTTTCATAACCTAATCAATAACCTGTTGGTGACTGAGAACGTAGGGCCCAGCCGACTAAAACTTTCTCCTGAGTCTGATAAGCATATAGATTGATCTAGTAACAAAATCTTGAAAGTACGATGATGATTAGAAGTATTTGTACATTCTGCTCTCCATTTCAAAGGAGTGCAACTTATCAAACACTGAAAAAATAGTATTTATAGTTTTTGTTTTCCCAGGTACATCCTTAAAATAGTATGTCTATAATCTGAGTCCTGAAAGTTCTTATTTGATCTCATCTGATCTTGGACGTGCTATTTTGGCCTCACAACTCTTCCTGATACTTGACTCTTAGTTCCTAAATGTATTTACATGCTTTCATACTTGTTGACCCTAGGGTTGACATTTCTGTCTTCATTGCCATACCTGTTATGTGATACCTAAGTAATTGTTATTATGGGACAGATTGGAATGGATTTAATCCAGAATTAGTTCTGTCTGCTGTGGGAGGGAGAAGAAATACAGCAATAAATGCCAAGTTACAGGAAGTCCAATGTCCTAGATGGCAGACCTTCAGTTTTTTCCTTCCTTTTAAAAGTATTGCAGATTGTTTACCAGAACAGTTGTATGCGTGCACATAATTACCAATAAAGTATAACATGCAAGTAGTATTTTTGATCAAGCAGTTACAAAATGAAACTTGCTATTTTAGCCACCATTTTAAAAATAATTTTGAGTGTGAATACTTTGCCATATGCACTAAATTCCTTTTCTCTGCTGCAAATTTTCTGCTTGTGTGCTTTTCTAATTTTTGTCTTATGTGTAATCTTGCTGTTTGATGAAAATTCTCAAACATATATTAAATTTTTGTGAGTAATACTGTTGTTATTCTTTGGAGGGAATATGGTAAGGGAAAGAGGAACATGTATTTCACGTATCAGTGATAATATGAATGAACCAACCCCAAGTGTTTTCTGGATTTATCAGATAATGTTTTGACTTGTGTGTGTTTTCATGTTTAATCCTTCTAATAACCCAGTAAGGTAAGTACTATTATCAGCATTGTGTAGTTGAGGAGATCTAACTGAGCAGAGAGGAAACTTGCTCACAGTGTAACAGTGAGTGAGTGGCAAAGCCAAGACAGACTTCATGGCAGTTGTTCCCCAGAACCAGCGGATGCACAGGGTGAATATCCTTTACCCAAATGCTTGGCATTAGAAGTGTTGCAGAATTCACAGTTTTTAGATTTTGGCATATTTGCATAAAATTTACTAGTTTAGCATCCTTAATCCCCAAGCCCAAATACTATGACATGTGAAATTTATCTACATCCTGACACTCGCTCAAGAAGTTTCAGAGTTTGCATGTTCAGACTGGGAGCATTCAACCTGCACTACCTTGCTGACAGCTTGAATGTTTGTATTTATAGTACAAAGTAAATTTAATAAATGCGTTAATTATATGACCAATATGTAAAACGTGAGTATAATTTTCATGAGCCTCACACATTTGAAGAAAAGATTCCTTTTTTTGCTGTTATTTGGCATTTTAGATAAAATGCAAAGCAAAAACTTGGGAAATTCTCTTCTGATATGGTGGAGTGGTAGATATAATTTATGGACAAAATAATCAGAAACGACTATGTGAGATCTCTGGATACTGAAGAGAAAAAGCAGGAAGATTGTGACCACGAGATAAAATTAGGAGAAAAAGACACACGCAAGCTAGGTTTAATGTTTTTCACCTTTGTTCTGATTACTGGCTATAGAGACCTGGTGCACCTACAGGGACAGCTGAAACTGCGATAGAAAGTCAGCTGTCTTCTTGACTGGCACACTAAAAGGTGAGGTCTGAGATAAACCACCTCTTCCAGAAAGAGCAGGAGAAATCTCAGAAGGGAGAGCAAATGGAGTTCCTCAGATTTGGTATATTTGGTAGCCTAACTAGTGAACTGACCCCTGAATTACGCAAAGACAACACGATGAAGATAAAGCTGAATACTAGTTAAAATAATAATGACAGATTGTTACCAGTCATATTCTAAGAAGATTCTAGCATGACCTGAACTCAGTGTCAGTTTGTATATAGGTGACTGAGTACTTTGAAGCCAGAATGAAGGAATAAGGAGGGTTGGGGAAAGACTCAGTAGAGTCGTGGAAGTAAAAACGGAAGGAGAAAGTTAGGGGCGTGGCCCATATGGATCCATTTGTGTTTGTAACCAGCGCTTAGCCTTCATTGAGACCAAGACGTGGGAGCTCAAATTTCTTTTAAGTACTGGCCAGAACAAACAGTAGATTCTTTTGGCACTGTTGAGTTATCTCAGACAGGAACTTGAAGGGGGCTGTATCTATTTCAGTGGTCTTATAGCCAGACCTTGGTCAGAGATACTAAAAATATTTATAAATAGATAATGTTTTAATCAGAATTCCTATTTCAAACTTATTTTCTGCCACCACTTTAGACATAATTCTCCCTCTGTATTTGCATGTTTCTGTAGTTGAGAGAGAAGAACTCAAATTTGGAGAGAACAGATGTGCCTGGGATTTACAGTATCTCACTGACACCACCACCAAAAGCATTATTAAGTAAGGTTTAAGTAAATCTTTAGAATTCTGCCCCCATATAATCCTTGAGATACTTTTACAAACTGCCAACTACACCTGATTTCAGGGTACATAGAACCATTATTTCTTGTTAGGTATTTTCTCTGAGTCATTGTTTTAACCAAAATGAAATTGTTGGGATTTACAGTTTTTGTTAGCTGTCATGACATGTTTTGGTGCTGTTTTTATATAAGAGAAAATTAGAGGCACGAAAGAGATTGACCAGAAACCATTCAACTTGGTGCTCTTCACAGCTGGCGATGAGTAGTGGTATTTCTTTTTTGTTTTGTGGTCGTTTTGAGACAGGGTCTTGCTATGAAGTTCAAACTGGGCTTGAGCTCACTTTGTAGCCCAGGCTGGCCTTGAACTCGCAAGAGTCCTCCTACTTCAGCCTCCCAAGTGCTGGGATTACAGGTGTGTGCCACCACTCCTGGTGCAGTGGTATTTCTTACAATGGATGTTTTACGTTGCATGGTACTCCATAGATACATTACTGTGGAGTTTAGAGGAGCCAAGTGGCTTTAAGTTCCTGTCTGTGACTGTCAGAGACATTTCTGTTTATTATGATACGGTATTATAGTGTAATTCTCTCTATGTTATCTACAGAAAAATACGGGTTCAGATATAAAAAAGGTAAAACACTACTTTAGGTTGGCACAATATTTAGCCCTAATGTGTCTGGGCGTCTCCTATCTTACAGTGCCAATAAGAAAAAAGGTGTTGTTAGCCCTACTCTGTCAGGGACCTGGGTTCTTGGTTTAGATGCAGTGATGGCGAACCTTTCAAAGCTTTCAGTGATACAAGCAGCCGGCTGTTCATGCGTCCCATAGGTCTCCACCACTGGCTTAGACTGTGGTGCAGCGTCCTAACAATGATAGCTAAAAAGTAGCTGTGAAAGTTAACTAAGATGTTTAATTCATTCTGTATCCTTTTTTTTTTTTTTTTTTATTCTGTGTCCACATAAGTCCTGTGCAGTGCCATCTCTAATACTGTTACCTGTTAAAGGAAACTGGGGCTGTGTCCTTGCTCTGTTGGCAGAGGTTAGGAGGGCAGAGTAAGTAGTAGGAGGTTTTGTATCGGGGAGAGAGAAACTGAACACAGTTGAACACTGGCAAGGCCATTGTCATCTAGTACATATTTGTTGGGTGGATACTTGCAGAAATGGCTGCAGGAACACAATGGTGGAGCTGTTTCACTACAGAGACTGTAACGGAGCTTGGTCGTGCTGGACAGGGAAGAGTGTGCCTGGTGACTTGTGATGAGGTTAAAGTTTGCACCCTTCTGTCAGAACTGTATTGCAGTTGTTGATTCATGTATTCATTGAACAGAGGCACTTGCTACCTTATGAAAACAAACTGCTAAGTGGGACAATGCTAAGATGAAGGGATTTCTGTCTTCATAAATCTGGAGATAGCCCAGTTCTTAGCATATAGCTGGGTCTCAGGAAATGAAATGCATGAATTCTCTTTGCATTCCCAAAAAGTAACTTTATTTTTCTCTTTGACTCAGTTCAGCTTTGTGACATCATCAGTACAAAGCTTGTCATTATAGCCTTTTTTTAAAAAATCACTTGGTCAGTAGAAACTATTACAATGGAGTGGTAGCATTTCCCAGGGGGGCTGTGTAAGGATTCTAGGAGCACCTAGATCAGAGTCCAAGGGGCGCGTCCTTGCCCCAGCCCTGGGTACAAAGTGTACTATAAATGACATCTTTCAACAGAGGATGAGTTTGATAATAAAATGTGATAGCAGTAGTATGGAGAGATACTAATGTATTTGAAGCTCTAATAGTATAAAACCGTATGCTAGTTTTATAGACAGTATCATGTAATCCTAGCAACAATCATAAAACAGTGGGAGTTACTTTAATTTTATAACATACTACATCACAGGCTAATAAAATAACTTGCTCCCAATGACAGGCAAAGGAAGAAACATAATTATTGGAAGTAAAGTTACTCTTTATTACAAAAGTAGAGCATCACCAACGTTAGTTTTATTGTAATGCATTTAAAAATCTGTAAGTTGTGCCTTGAACATGTACATGCTGTTGTATGTGAACTTGCATGAAGTACAAGTATTAAAACTTTTTGCCAGGAAGCAGTTTATTCTAAAACAAGACTAACCTTAAAATTCAAGGGTCATTTCACTCAGGAAGAAAAATAAGAGATCTTTACATGTTTTGGAGAAATGCCAAACAATTGCATTCATTCATAAGTAGGTCAAATGAACTCTTTCTCAAACGATAGATTAAAGTCCTTGTTACACTGGGCGTGATGGGGCATGCCTGTAATCCTAATACTGGGAGGCTCAGAAGAATCACTGTGAGTTTGAGGCCAGCCTGGGCTACATAAGTGAATTCAAGGATATGGTGAGACCCTGTCTCAAAAAAAAAAAAAAAATCCTTGTTATGTCAAGGAGTAAATAAAATCATTTAATGCATAAGAAAAAATTACAGGATAATTCAAAACCAAAATAAAAATTACAGGATAATTCAAAAACCAAGTAAAATTAATAAGGAAAAACTTTATTTCTTACTGCTTTTTTTAGTTTTCTTAAATGTCATGACCCACATTTATCAGAGGAGTAATGAGTAATATTTAACATTTTTATAAGAGTCGCAAAAACTAATTTCGTTTTTTTTTTTTTTTTTTTTTTGTTTTTTTCTCCAGTACCAGGAACCGAACTCACGACCTTGCGCTTGCCAGGCAGGCGCTTTTGCCGCTGAGCTAAATCCCCAGCCCCGCAAAAACTAATTTCTAAATTCTTAAAACTTCAGCTTTTGAGTTTGAAATTCTAGTAAAGTTGGAGTAAAGCTACTTTACCATTTCTCTATTGCATATTAAAACTGAAGCCCTTAGGAAAAAATATACCACTGTCAGAATTCTGAGACATAAAAAAAATATTTGGAAGGGAAATAACAAGAGTGACCTGTATAGTCTCAAGTTTCCTGGTTTTGTTTT
Source organism: Chinchilla lanigera (assembly GCF_000276665.1). Lineage (NCBI taxonomy): Eukaryota > Metazoa > Chordata > Mammalia > Rodentia > Chinchillidae > Chinchilla > Chinchilla lanigera. The sequence goes on along the minus strand of NW_004955419.1, from coordinate 22,241,154 downwards.
ATTGTTTTTGTTTTTCTCCTGTGTGTCTTAAGTCTTAGGGTATCCCAAATTAGCAAATATAGACAGGAAAAGAAGTGCTCAAGATACTCTGTCCTTTGGCCAGAAGTAGGGCGGAGGCCCTAGAAGAGTTGTGGAGGATATTCCAGGTTTTAGAAGAGTTCTGTGAGTCCATCCTGTGCAAGGCTCAGTCATGAAGCAGCACTTCCTTAACAGTGAGTGGTAGCCGCGCTGGTACCGGAAAGTCTCTGACCGGAAATAACCTGGAGAAGAAGTCCCTGTGGTCTAGAAAGTATGGGAGAAATTCCCATTTTCTCTCACCACTATGATATAAGCCGTCAGCCAAAGTACAGCGACAACTTTGCTGTCAAACTCAGTTCATTCCACATTTGTGTTTAAACGCCAAAAAATTTGAGAACTAAATGTATTTTTCCCATAAGAAATAATGGAAAACCAAATAATTGCTCTGAGGCCCCAAAAGCAATGTGTCATCTCTGTGAGAGCAGCACCTAGACCGGAGCATCCACCCCTTCAGGTCTGCAGCGAGATGGGACTCATGACTCAGCCCATACAGGATTTTCACGTCAGATTTTTGGTTCAGCTATCAAGCAAAGTTGCGAACACTGGGAAGTTTTGTTTTTTTTTTTTCAAACTTTGCTGTTCAAATAGTGAAAAGTTCAAACACGGAGTCATTCAACAAGCGAGGTACCACTGTGTGTGATACCGTGGGGCATCTTACTACCTCAAAAAAGCATCTCTCAGTACTAAGAAAAAGGGTCTCTCAAAGATACAGTGTGGAGAATATGGAGGGGAGGGGAAGGAGAAGTCCACAGAAGACAGCTTAAACTTTTACTTGAATCCAGTGAGACCAAGCCTGATTGCTGATAGGACAGTGTTATTCTCTGAGGAATAGGATAAAACCTAAATCTCAAAAAGTTCTAGAAATTACATGATATACAACAATCAAAGTCTCAACTCAAAGGTGTTAGAAAATCTTCAGGTGCTGAGATGATGTGCATGCTAGACTTATGAAACACTTCAAAGCAGAAATTCTACCTGTGCTGTGTGAAGTGAGTTGAAACTCCGTAAAGGGAACCAGTGGATACTGTAGAAGTGAGAAGTGAAAGTAAAATTCTAAATTCACTGATTTATAAATTGGATGTAACAATCATAAACTTGAAAATGGAAACCAATGGAAATTTAATGGAAATATTCTAATATTAGAAAAAAAATTGGAAAAAATTAATAAAACCCAAGGGACCTCTGAGTAATATTTTTTATTTAGTATTTTATGTCAGTGGAATCTCAGAGAAGAGATCAGAATATAAAACTTATTTTAAGAAAGAATTTCTTAAGTCTTCCAATATTTGGTAAAAAGATGTAGTTGAACAGATAGAAAAAATTGAGCAAAAGTGCACAAAATAGATCTAAAGAAAACTACGTTTTGATACAGTGAAGCAGGAAAATAGTTGAAATCATGCAGAGAAAAGCACATGCAGCCGAGTACTGGTCTGAGTTACCTTGGATTTCTTGGAACTCACAGGTGGCTGCAGACAGTGGGACAAAAGCGGGGTCAAGAGAGAGGGAGGAAGGAGAAGGAGGAACAGATAGACAGAAATACCCCACCGACCCAGAATTCTCTCCAGAAGAAATAGCTTTCAGACAAAATATTTCAGAAGAAATAGCTTTCAGACAAAAGAGAATTTGTCTCCAGGAGACATTTCCTGAAAGAAGGAAGTGTAGTGAGTGAGAAGGCGCATATGAAAATGTGTAGCTGTGGAAAGCAAAAATTGCGAGAGTGTCTGCAGAGGTTTTTCATGGGCTCCGGATCTTAACCCGCCGTGTTCCCCAGAGCAGCCCCACCCCCACCCAGCAAGAGCCTTCAAATCTTGGCCATGGCCAAATGATAAAAGGCATATTGCTCAATTAAACAAGCATGTTTAGTGGGAATAATGTTACATAGAGGAATAATGTCTAGACTTGTAAATTTTATTTAGAACCTTTGTTAAAAAAAATTAAAAATTTGATTTGTCCTGTTAGGAAAACTTAAGGAGGTAGGATTTGTTCCACTTTTTTTTTTTAACCTTCATCTGTTTTTAGTTTCTTTCTTATTTATGTACTTTTCTATTTTCTTCCACTCTCTTTCTGGTTCATGTATATAAAAATTAAATATAGGTAAAGAGATCTATACAGCCATACAGGATCCACATTTTACCTGAAGAGGCAAAATGTCTGGGGTGACAGGTCCAGAGAACCAGGTGCTGCGGATGATAAAAACAAGAGGGACATAGTTATGGGATCAGGGGCTGAGCCTCTCAAACTGAAACCTAGGTTAATCTTCTATAGCCTTTTATTGGATACAAACAAAAAGCAGCAGCAGGGCAAATGGGAGGAATACTTAACAAGATTAGGACAGTACAACTTAATTATCACAGGAATGAGACTTGACAGTTAGCCATCATGTTATCATTCCCTCAGGCGTATCTCCGCAAAGCATCTAGTGTTGTCCCAGCGGCTTTCCACAGGAACACAGGTCTTGCTATCATTTCCTTTTACAGGAATACTTTTGCTAGATTTCCTCCAGGATCAAACAATCATATGGCTTGGTAATCTATGGAATGTCCTTCTCCACAGTAAAGTATTAACTGAAAGTAGAATGAAGAATTAGCTATGTATATTTTAATTTGTGCAGTAATCACTAAGAAAAACCAAACCTGTAAGTCAATAAATCACAGGCAAATAAAAGAGAATGTTGAGACATTCACATAATCAAAATTTGAATGTTTTAATAGTTCCTTTTATTTGCTATGGTTTTTTTCACTTAAGAATTTAGTTTTTGTTCGTGATTGCTGTACAAATTAAAATATACATAACTAATTAAACAACACAATGGAGTACTACTGGACTATAAAGAAAGATGAGCAAGCTATTTATAAGAAAATGGTTGTGTCTTGGGACCTTAATGTTAAGAGAAGTGAATGAGACACACAGCTTAAATATCACATGGTTTCTCTTATGTGAAAAACCCAAAATAGGGCCAGGGATATAGCTCAGTGGCACAAGCGCCTGCCTGGCAAGTGCAAGGTCCTGAGTTCAATTCCTGGTATCAACAAAAAAAAAACCAAAATATAAATAGCAAAATGAATGGTAATCAGCAGGGAGTGAGATCCTTTTCATGCAAAAGGATCTAAAGATGGATAGAGCGGGGGAGGGAGAAGGGCTGACAAATTTAAGATGTGTTATGTATATGGATCAGTCACAAAGGATACAATCATTATGTACTGCAAACAAGTACTAATAAATAAAACCTGAGAAAAAATAAAAGATAAAGAGCAAAACAAAATGGTAAACCAAAACCCAAACATCAATGATTACATGAAACAAAATGGTCTAAACACGGTCAATTAAAGATCAAGTTTTTCAGATTGGGTTAACAGCCTACTCAACCATATACTGGGATAACTGCACTAGGGAAAAATAAATAACCAAATATATGAGGAATAATAAACTCAGCATCTGAATTATGTTGCTACATGGAGACCAAAGTGTTAAAATGGGGGGCATATGGAGGTCAGGTGAAAAATGAAAACCAGTTCACAAGGTGCATAACCTACATCCTAGTGACTTCCCTAAGTCCAAATAGAGTCAGAATAAACATCCTTGGTGATGCTACAATGCCTACACTGGATCCTTGCCCTGTGGCGCTCAAAACTCTCCCACTGACATTCCAAATGGAATGCTATCATATCACTAAGCTCTATTTAGACACCAAGATAAAAGTAATTCCATATCTCATAGGGTGGGCCAAATTAGTCCCATTCTTGATGTACATAATAGAGATTTGATAGTCCCTGCCATTTTTCAAAAAATAAACCACCAGATGCATATTGGAAAATGGCACTAGATTTCAGTAAACTAATCTAGGAGTAGCCTCAATGGCAACCACCATGCCAGATAAAGTATCTTTGAGCAAATCAAAAACAGCCCTCATTAGATTAAATACGGCTATTGATTTATCAAATGTATTCTTTTTCTTCACTCAGAATAAGAGATCACAAATAGTTTTAAAATTCAGAACAGACAACACTATTTAGCTCCAGAATTAGGTTAATTTTCCCTTCTGAAATAATATGAGGAGGTCAAGCCATGTAAACATTTTGAAGAATACCATAAAACCCTTTATATCAATGGAATCATGCTAAGTGAGCAAGAAATGCATATCAAAGACCTTGTTAAGACACATGCTTGAAAGGATTCTCTATAAACCCTATAAATACTCAGGAGTATCATATCCACACAATTTTGGTGGTCCAGTGGTCACAGGCATTCCAGGACATCCACTGTAAAACACAAGATTAGTGATTACATCTTGCATATTCTATCACAAAGAGGGAAATAGTGCCCTGTAAGGCTAACTGGGGATAATGTGTTAAACCATAAGTGATGTAGAAACTTCAAGTGGGGCACAAAATACGAAGCTCTACCAAGGTTAAGCAGCTTTGCTCCTGGGAACATATAGCAAGATAGACCTATACTGTAAATAGCGGTTGTGGAAAAAGATACCGTGTGGATTTATGAGTAGCTGCAATGTAATGCTCAACACACAGACACCTAGAGAAGGCCCTGCTGCCGATACCAGAGACTTCAGCATCTTCTGAAAAGCAACTGGTCCGCTGCCTTATAGGCCTCACAGAGAGGCAGCATCTCAGTGACCCTTAAGCTCCAGCTGCCCCTGTTTAGCTTTGTTTTGTCAGACTCACTATCACAAGATCAGTTGTGCCCAGCAACAATGCATTTTAATGAAAGTGGTAAATCGAGAATGAACCATGAGTCCCCTATGGCTGAGTTCAAGACTCCTATATAATTCATCACTGGTGCATAGTGCCTCCCTCAGATCACATCAGTGACTATACAAGGGGAATCTCAGGTGACCGGCTGATAGAAGAGGGAAAATGCATGAGATAGGTTCATACATGAGTTCAGTGTTGGTGGGTGTGAACCTAAAGTGCGATACCTAAACCGTGAGGGTCCTTGAAAGAAGGCGGCAAGTGGAAATCCTCCCAACAGGCAATGATAGGGGTGGTGCACCTGGTTGTCTGTGTGGAAAAAGAAGTGGCATGAAGTTGGAATATTTAAAGACTCCTGGACAGCGGTAAATGGCTTCACTGGCTACTAAGGGACCTATGAGGCAAAATGGTTGAAGACTAAAGACAATCCTTAAGAAAAGGTATGTAGATAGAAGCACATAGATGGACGTGGAAATGGGACAGACTATAAAGGTCTTAGCATCAGATGAAATTCCCTTCAGAGTGCATCCACCAGGGAAGAAGCACCAATGAGCCAATAATCAATGTGACTTGGGCAACTTATATCAACACAGTTCTATGTTCAGCCTGCCTAGTGGCAGAATAGGCACATAATGCAAAGAAGTATATGCTTTGCTCAATTGTGTGGGTTCTGCTTACTATCACGGAGCTGATGGTGTTGTCCAGTGTTATGGTTTGTGTCTGGATGTCCCTCCAAAGCCTCATGCAGTCATGGGCGGGCTTCTAGAGTTTATGATTGATCCATGGTCCAATGCTGGGATTCTAGGTGTGAGTGCTACACCTGCCCTGGGGTGGGTAGTTTGCATACAGTGTAAGGGAGGGAAAGAGGCTGCTTGCTGCCACTCCTCCCTTTCAGTCTTGTTGCTTTTGCTATCTTTGGCTGCCATGAACTGTTGCCCTGTGCCATGTGCCACCCTGCCTTGGAGCCAGCCAAGTATGGACCGAAACCTCCACAAACTGTGAGCTAAATAAACCTTTCCTTCCTTAATTTTGTGTGTCAGGTATTTTGTCCCAGCAATGACAGAAAAGTAACCAAGACACCCAAGTCTGTCTAGAATGGATTTGGTGATCCAGCTGGTAGAGGAAAACAAGGAATTTCAGCTGTGGTTTGGAGACCAGCTGCAGTGGCTTCAAGTGTGTTACACTACCTATCTGTTCTACCAAGTGCATCCTACAAAAGAAGTCTACTAGCATCTTACAGAACTTGTTCCTAAATTGTACATGAAGAAAGAGATTGGATTGACCAAGGGGTGGTTTCAGGGCTTTCTTACCCCAAATGCTGAGTATGTGCTACTTGAGAGACATCAGCTGCAGCTATTCCCAGCTCTACTTCAACATCAGATAGTCCCTTTGCCCAAGGCTGCATCTCCTCCTAGAGAAGACCACTTCAGTGAGTGACCAGTAAACGTGTATAAAGGCCAGGCCATCTTGACCCAATTCTGGACAACACTGATGGAGTATTCATACTCTAGAACAACTTGTGGAGTAGGCTGTGGCTGTCATTGGTCCTGCATGAAGCTTGCCTTCTCTCTGAACTCGTTTCTTTACCTCCTTTTTGCAGAAATTATTCCTAAGAATTATGCATTCAGTAAACTAAACACATCTTTAGAGTCAGCTCCTGGAGAAACCCAACTGATAAGAATATTTTACACTCAATTTAAAATGTTATTTGTTAGTTATTTTCTTTGAAATTATTGGGGTTAGAGGAGCTGGGGATGAAATCCAGTGGTAGAGTTTTTCCTAGCATGTGGGAGTCCTTGAGTTCAATCCATAAAATAAATAAACAAATAAATAATAAATAAATTTTATCTTAAGGTGATTTCATGTTTTTGTGATCCTATTCTGTGGAACAGAGAAATATTTTGGAAAGAAACATCAGACTATCTACCTAGTTCTCTTCTAATGCATTAGCACTGTTTTCCCCTATAGTATTCTCGACCTCAGCATGTGTTTGAACATTATTTTCAGTGGCGTCTAGATTACATACTAAGCAAAACCCTAATGTGTACAGTGCCTCCTCTTATGATCTGATATCTTCCTTCTGGTTTTTTTCTATCCAGCTACCTTTGTTTTGTTTATATCTGCTTCCACATGACAGTTTCATATAAATGGCAGCATCTAGCATGCACTCTGCTGAGTTTTAATGAGACTAAATAAATCCAAATCCCTTAACCATTCCTCTTAGGTTTCACGATCCTTCACCAGCATGGTTCCACCTCCCCTACAAATTACTCATTCTTTAACACAGAGATACCTCTTAATTTCTAAGCTATTCTGATACCATTTCTGCAAAAAAGCACTTTCTCAGCAGTGTATATTAAAACAAAAGCAAAACAATAGGTTGACCAAAAAGTCAATACTTCACATTATTCAATCCTATTCAAATACCAATTAATTTATCGTATCCAGGCCATTTGATTTAATCCTTCTCCACTTCAAATATAATGATTTTCCCATAAATGTTAGGGTGGAAATTCTGATTCCTTTATAGGGCTAATCTGATTTATTAGTGGTATCATTCATTACTTGGTGAAACAATTTGACAAATCAGGGATAATTCATTCATTCTTTTAGTTAAAAGTGAGCAATTAATTCTTACTGTGATTGGCACCACAAGAGTACGGGGTTGAGCATTCTGTGCTTGGCCTCAAGGACAGCAAAAGGGTGAGCAAGTTACCCATTTGACTGACATTTTATGCAAATAACATGAATTGATACATCTCTTGTACATGGCTCATTGAAAATTATAATTGCATATTTAAAAATATATATGAGCCATATTTTACATTGGCAGGATGTGTTTTGTGGATCATGTAACATGACAGAAAACAGGCATCCTTACATTGCTAGGGAAATGAGGTTTCTGACTCTATTAATACACATTTTTTATAATGAAAAGTGTTCTTCTTTAGTAAGAAATTTTGATCATTAAATTTCTGTATTAACTGAATTTTATAGAGAGCTGCAATGCACATTCTTTGATTAAACCTAAATGGTAATTTGGTTTGGAACCTAGAATGATAGGAGGCTTATGTTATTAGGAAGAAAAACTCGTTCAATTAATTCTCATTTCCTAATTTGCTTTAGGAAATTATTAATGTTGAAAAGATTAGTTGGGAAGGAGATTGATGACGTTAGTTTTCTCATGGAACACTGACGTTGTAAAAAGAAGTCAACTGATTTATCATTTTATATTGTTTATACTTCCTGTCTTCATGAACTAATCAAAATTTGATTCTCAGTTTTTATTATTTTATGGTACACTAGGAGAATAAACTTTCTTAGGGTTTCTGTCGTCTATGAGGAGCCTGAACAGTGTAAGAAGAGTGAACAAAGGCTTTAGCAGTCAGATTGGAACCTAAATCCCAACTCTGTAACCTGTTAGTTGTGTCCTCTTAGCCTAACTCTATCTTACTTTTATTGGTCAAATGATCTTCATCTTTAAAATGAGAATAGTAGTTATATTCACTTCATAAAATCATAAGCGTTAAATGAGAGATGCTACACTCACATTTACAAGGTAAATGCTCTCAAAATGGTAGCTATACTCATTATATTTTGGATGGAATACGTTTAGGAATTTTAGAGTAATTAAGATTCTTTAAACATCAGGGGAAATGACTCCAGTGCTGGTGTTCATTAATACTTTGAGAACTACAAGAAAAAAACCACTCAGTCATTCTGAATTCAAAGGCCATTTTACACACTTCATAGCATGAAACACAGTGCCGTAGAATATGTGTGGTGCCAAATTTTTGAGAACTCTTGGAGAGAGAGAGATCAGTATGTTTTTCTTTCGGGCTTCTGAGAGAAACTCTTTAAATAGATTATTCCATAAATATTTGATATGCAGTTATCGCAAAGTGAAAAGGAAAGGAAATGAATGCTGGGTTCACCAAACTCTGTGATAGTTATTTGTTCAGAAATCAGCGTCACTGTCACCATCACCATCATTTCCATCATTAATAGATGCCATTTATTATCACCTATTTTATGTCATGTACTTATTTTCCATATGCTACTCAATTTAATCCCTGCAATGACCTCATAAAGTATATATTATTTTGTCTAGTCTGTTAATGAGGAAATGAAAGCCTAGAATGTTGGAGGAACTTGCTCCAAATCATGCTGCTGGGGAATGTTGGCACTGGAATTGGAGCCCACTTCTATCCAACAAAGACTCTGAAAAGGAAGGATTATTCTGTTCTAGGTTGTTTTACTTCAGCTTACAATAGGATAAAGCATAAAGGTGTGATCTTCAGAGAGGAGTGTAGAGGTCACAAAGAATGTTTGGGTCATCTGCTGCCTATGTTTCAGATATCAGGACCAGCTCCATGACTTCACAGCCTTGTTAAGCTTTATTCTCTGTCTACTAGACATCACTCACACCACAGAGGTAGTCTACCATGGAGTCCTACAGCTAATACCCATGTTGCCATAGACCTTTGATGGCACCTAGTTTGTCCTCCTCACTGCTACAAGCTCAGCTGCTTATGGAGAGGCACAAGTCTAGCTGAGCACTCTGGAATTCATAAAGAGTTTCATTAGCTAAGTGAGGAGCTTTACCTCCAACCAATGGCTGCACGCAATTAACATGTGTAGCATAAGCTACACCTTTTGATCTTCTCATAGTACTTCTACTGCTGTCCTGGGAATTTTTCTCTCAATATACACAGGATGAAAATTTTACTAGCAGTGGGAGCTTCAGGTCATTACATGACTTACTGGGTTTAAATGCAGACTCTTTCTAGGACCCATGCACTCAATATCCAACTTGTAGGGATGGGCATGGCAATGCATGCCTGTAATCCCAGCACTTTGGAGCCCGAGTTAGGAGGGTTGCTACAAGTTCAAGACCAGCCTGGGCTACATAGTGAGTTTAAGGGCAGCCTGAACCACATAGTGAGACCCTGTCTCAAAAAAAAAAAAAAAAAGGTCCAACCCCTAACTCAAAATAATAGGCTATTTAGATTTTTCCACTTAGCCTAAAGTGAATTACAGAATTTCTGCTGTGGAAATAAAACATTTATCTTATAACCAAAAATAAACATTAATCAATTTATGTGCCAGTTAAGTTTACAAACATACTCTCCAAAGCCACCTGAACTTCTAGCATGGACTGTTGCAGTAAATTTAAAATGTTTCTATTCAAGACCAACAACAATCAGAGGCACCAAGAAATACATAGTGGTCCATAGGGGAAATTCTGTTTAAAGAAAGTAATAAATTATGGCAATAATATCTTTTTGAGGTATTAGGAAATGGCCTGAAGCTCCTTAACTGGTTTCTTATCTAAGGCTCTCAGATCTCAATTGTGAAAAATACTTCATTTTGGAGGATAAAAAGAAAACATCTCAGAAGCTCTTCTGAGTTCAAATGAAAGGTCGCTGACTGAGACAATCAAGGTGAATGATGCTTGTATGATACCCAAAGCCCAGATTGAGGACCAGAGGGACTTGAAGTTTACTGATTTCAAGGCAAACCTTATAGCTTAGCCAGTGAGCTGGAAGGTCAGTGGAGACATGTAATAAATCAGGTGCAGTTAGTTCCCACTGAACCATTGTGAAATTGTGGGAAAGAAAGATCTGTTTGTCAATGGATTCCTGGGAAGCAAATTAAGCTGAAACTTCCATCGTCGTATTCACAGAGATCTCTCTTTGAACCTTCACTACATTCTCACTGCTGACTTGTGACTGGAATATTGAAAGACTGCAATAGGCTACTTGGGGAAGGACATTATTGTAGGTTAGTGCTGGATTCACAACGGAACTTTATATGGGAAAAAAGAACCTCAAAAAGTAAAATCTTGGGATCTCATAACTGGAAGTCACCTCAAATTAAATAGCCACCCTGCTTTTCATAGTTAAGGTCACTGTAAACCAGGAAAGGTATTCCATATCACTGCTTGACTTAAAATCTATGTCTTTTCATTTCTATTACAGTATTTTTCCCAGAACATGACTCTGCCGAGCTAAAAGTATACCAGAGGAAATAGGAAAAAATGGGTATTGTAAAGGAAAAGAAATAAAGGGTCACTGGACGTGCTGGGAAATTTTTCCTGTGGTCAGCTACTGTTGCTGCTAGTACATTGTTATTTTAGCAAACATTTATTATATGCTAGTATGTTCTTATTTAACCCTCACAATATTTATGTGGGATAGGAATGATTCCATTTCTGAATGATGAGTTTTTTGATAACTTTGCTAAAGATGGTAAGGTAACTACTGAAACAGATTCCAGCCCCCATACCTTTTAGTTACTAAGTCCAGTGTGCTTCCCTTGAATATATAAAGCTTCTCTTGGTCTATGACCAAGCCCTAGTTTCATGGGAAAATTCTAGAGGGAAATATTGATTTCGAGGTTTATTTTTAATTGAGGCAAATGTTTTAAGGACTTCTCCACATTGACCAACCATTGAGTATCTACTTGTATCTTTGGTCAGTGGTTATTCCTAGGAAATTGAATACACGGAAAAAATGTCTTTATAGTTGTACTGCTACTAAGGTAGTTTTAGTAATTAAAACTAAACCTGGAGGCCAGTGACTTATAACTGTACAAGAGTGCAAATAAAGATTACTGAACTCAATAGCTAAATGAAGAATTCAGCAGAAACTGTTTCAGATAATTCAAATGGGAAGTGCTTTTTTTATTTTAAAGAAATTAGAAAAAAAAAAACAAAAACAGAACAGTAGCAACATACCAACATCACATACACAAATAAAACAAAGCAAGAACATTAAAGGTGATACAGGGCTTCAAAACAAAATGATAGGAATTGACAGTGCTTGTTATATTACATACTGTTATCTTCAACTATGTTGCTCAGATCACCAGATGTAAGAATGGAAGATTGTTCAAACATTAAAGAGAATAAGAAAATACTAACTTAAAAGAAAATTAGAGACAATACATAGTTTCACTAGGATTGTAGGAATTCATCAATATTTGTTGTACTGCATATTGTTGTCTTCACATAAATTGCTCAGATTACCAGATATAAGCATGCAAAACTATTCAAAATATACAGAAAAAAATTTAAGCTTTCACTGTTTCCCTCAATAAACCACCAGACATCAGCAATACAGTTATGCCAGATATATATATATATATACATATATATATATATATATATATATATATATAATACCTTAGTACTTTCTTTTTCTTCTTTCCCTCATCCCAGTTGTTCCTTCCTTTGAGCAATTTCTTTCCCTTTCATATTATCTATTTTACATTTTGGTTTTTATTTACTCTTTCATGTTCTTACACCAGGGAGACAGTATGATGTTTACACATGTGGGTCTGATTTATTTCACTTATGAGTATGGTCTCTAGTTGCATTCATTTACCTATAAAAGCCTCAAGTTTTTTTTTTTATAGCTAATACTCCATTGTATAAAAATACCACATCTTTTTTATACATTCTGCAGTTCATGGGCATTTGAGTTGTTTCCAAGATTTAGCTATGACAAATTGTGCTGCTATAAATATGGCTGCACATATATTGCTGTGGTATGATGTTTTTAATTCTTCTTATATGTTTTTAATTCTTCTTCTGGAAAAATACCCAGAAGAAGAATAGCTGGGTTAAGTGGGACTTGTAATCCTAGTTTTGTTGTGAGGAATATCCAAACTGATTTCCACAGTGGTTTCACCAATCTACACTCCCAGTGGAGAAGTGTTCCCTTTTCCCCACAGCCTCACCAGCATTTGTCATTGGTTGATTTCTTAATGATAGCTATTCTTTCTGGGTGAGATGAAATCTCATTGTTGTTTTAATTGGAAATTCTTTAATGATTAGTGATGTTGAACACTTTTTCATATAGTTATTCGCTATTAGTATTTCTTCATCTAAGATGTGCATATTCATCTAAGATGCCCATTTTTGGACTGGGTCTTTGAATTTTGGAGGCTTGATTTTTTAAAAATTCTTTATATGCTCTAGATAGAAATCCTTAGTCTGAGAGGCAGTTTGATAAAATTTTTTCCCAATTTGTGGGTTTTCTTTTTACTCTGTTGGTGATGTCTTTTGATATGCAGAAACTTTTCAGTAAGATAAGATCCCAGTTGTTGATTCTTTGAAGTATTTTCAATGCAGTTTGGTTTTTGTTCATGAATTCTCTGCCTACCACTACATCTTTGAGATTTTTACCTACTTTCTCTTCCAGTAGATTTAGTGTTTCTGGTTTGATATTTATATCTTTGATTCATTTTGACTTTAGTTTAGTGCATGATGATAGACATGGGGCTAGCTCTAGTCTTTGGCATATGAAAAGCCAGTTTTTCCAGCATTATTTGCTTAAGAGGCTGTCTTTCTTCCAGTGAACATGTTTGGCCCCTTTGTCAAAGCTAAGGTGGCTGAGTGTGTTTGTAGGTGTGTCTGCATCTTCTAATCTGTTCCATTAATATTCAGGTGTGTTTTCTTGCCAGTATACCATGCTCATTTTATCACAGTAGCTTTGTAGTATAATTTCAAGTCAGGGTTTGTGATACCTCCTGCCTTTCCTTTGTTGCCCAGGATTGCTTGCTACTCTAGGCATCTTCTGGTGCCAGATGAATTTTAGGAATGTTTTCTCTAGATCTGTGAGGTATACTAATGGTATTTTAATTGGGATTGCTTTGAATCTGTACAACAATTTTGGGACTATGGCCATTTTCACATGTTGATTCTTCCTACCCATGAGCAAGGAATATCTTTCCATTTTCTGAAATCCTCTTCGATCTCTTTTTTCAGAGTAATGTAATTTTCACTGTATAGATTTTTACTTCTTTTGTTAGATTGATTCCTAAGTATTTCATCTTTTATGATACTATTATGAAAGGCGTGGTTTCACTAATTTCTCTTCAGTCTGCTTATTGTTTGTGTATAAGGATGCTATTGATTTTTGTGTGTTAACATTGTATCCAGCTATGCTACTAAATTTGGTTATTAAATACCTGAGCCTTTTGGTAGAGTTTTTGGGGTCTTCTATGTAGAGTATCATTTCATCTGTGAATAATTATAATTTTGCTTCTTCCTTTCCTTTTTTTTTATTGCAGCACTGCTTTATTTATTTATTTATTTATTTATTTATTTATTTATTTATTCCCAGAAATCAAACTCAGGACCTTGTGCTTGCCAGGTATGCACTTGTGCTGCTAAGCTATACCCCCAGCCCTACTTCTTCCTTTCCTATCCTTATTCCTCTTATTTCTCTCTCCTGTCTAATTGCTCTGGCTAATATTTCCAGAACTAATATTTCCAGCAGTGGTGACAGTGGACAACCTTGTCTTGTTCCTGATTTTAAAGTGAAAGCTTTCAGTTTTTGACCATTTAGAATGATGTTAGCTGCTGGTTTGTCATAGATGGCTTTCATCAGATTGAAATAAAGTCCATCTATGACAATTTTCTGTAGGGTTTTCATCATGAATAAGTGTTGGACTTATTAAAAGCTTTTTCTGCATCAATTGAGATGATCATGTGAGTTTTCTCTTTGGCTGTATTGACATGGTGCTTTACGTTAATTGATTTGCATATATTGAATCATCCGTGCATTCCTGGGATGAATCCCACTTGGTCATGGTGTATAATCTTCTTGATGATTTGTTGCATTCTGTTTGCTAGTATTTTATGGAGAATTTTTCATCTATATTCATTAGGAAGTTTGGCCTGCAGTTCTCTTTATTGTGTGGGTCTTTCTCTGGTTTTAGTGTCAGGATAAAACTTGCCTCCAGGAATGAGTTGGGGAGAATTCCTTCCTTTTCAATTTCCTTAAAGAGTTTGAGAATTGGCCTTAAATCTTCTCTAAATTTCTTGTAGAATTCAACTGTGAATCCATCAGGACCTAGGCTTCTCTTCTTTGGCAAGATTTTTATTACAATTTCAATTTCCCTTGCTGATAAAGAGTTATTCAGGATTTTTATATCTTCTTCATTCAGCTTTAGTAGTTCATATGATTCCAGAAATCTGTTCATTTCCTCTGTGTTTTCCATCCTGTGAGAGTAAAGATTTTTATAGTAGGTATGATGATCTTCTGAATTTCTACAGGATCTGTAATGATTTCATCTCTTTCATTCCTTATTGCATGTATTTCAGTTTTCTCTTTCCTTTTTAAAATAAATTTGGTTAAGGTTTTCTCAATTTTATTTATTTTTTCAAAGAACCAACTTTTTTTTCTTTCTTTTCTTCTTTTTAAATATCAAGAACAAAACATATTAACAGACAAACAGACATAAACAAAACAACACCCAAACAATAGAAGCAACACAGTGTTTCATACAAAGTGATAGAAAATTAACAATAGATATTGTATTACATATGGTTATCTTCAAATTGATTATTCAAGGACCAGCTTTTGATTGATTAATTCTTTGTCTTGTTTTTCTAGTCTCCTTTGCATTAATTTCTGCCCTGAGCTTTATAATTTCCAGCCTTTTCTGGGCTTTGGTTTTTATTTGTTCTTCTTTTTCTCAAAGCTTGAGGTGCAGCATAAGATTGTTTATTTGTGCTCATTCTATTTTTCTGAGGTAGTAATTCACTGCTATAAATTTCCCTCTGGTGACTGCTTTTATTGCATTCAACAGGTTCCTGTAAGTTGTATCTACATATCCATTTGATTGTACATAGTGTTTAGTTTCTTCTTTGATTTTGTCTGTGACCCATTGATTGTTCAGGAAGGTGCTGTTTAATTTCCGTGTGTTTATGGGGTTCTTGTGATTTCCTTTGTCATTAATTTCCAATTTCATTGCACTATGGTCCCATAGTATGCATGAGATAATTTCAACTCCTTTGCATTTCCTTAAGCATGTTCTATGTGTTGGTATATAGTCTATTTCAGAGAATGTCCCATGTACAGCTGAGAGAAATATGCATTCTGATGCTGTTGGGTGGAACACCCTGTACAGGTCTACTACGTCCACTTGTTTACATGTTTGACTTAGTTCTGTTATTTCTGTGCTAATTTTTGACTAGTTGATCTATGTCTTTGTGACAATGGGGTATAAAAGTCCCCTGTTATGATTGTGCTGCTGCTTATTTCATTTTTCATGCCTGTTAAAATTTGTCTTATATATTTGGGTGCTCTTGTGTTTGGTGCATAGATGTTTATAACTGTTATCTCTTCCTCTTGAAGTTTTCCCCTCAGAAATATGTAATGACCTTCTTTATCTGTTTTAATTCTGCAGAGTTTGAAGTTCCCATTGTCTACAAACAGAATAGCTATACCTGCTTTTCTTCTGGATTCCTGTTACATGGAGTATTGTTTTCCATCCTTCAATTTTCAGTCTATGAGTTTCCTTCTGAGTTAAATGTGTTTCTTCTAGACAGCATATTGTTGGATTTTATTTCTCAATCCAATCTGCCAGTCTACTTCTTTTGCTTGGTGAATTGAGACCATTTACATTGATGGTTATAACTGATATGCATTGGTTTATCTTTGTAATGTTGTTTTCTTGCTGTTGGTGCCTCTAGTTTCCCTCTGTTTAATTGCTTGCTTTGCTTGGTAGTTCCCTTCTGTTGTCATTCTTAAAGTTGTGGTCTTTTTTATATCTCTCTAGAATATCTTTTAGTACTCTTTGTAGGGTTGGTTTGGAGCTCATGAAGTTCTTCAGCTGAGCTTTATTTTGGAAATATTCTATTTCTCCATTAATTTTGAAGGATAGTTTTGCAAGGTACATCAATCTGGGTTGGAAGTTGTTTTCTTTCAGGACCTGAAATATTTCATTCCAAACTTTTCTTCACTTGATGGTTTGTGTTGAGAAATCTGCTGTGATTCTGATGGGCTTTCCTTTATAGGTGATCTATTTCTTTTCTCTAACGGCTTTTAATATTCTGTTCTTTTGTTGAATTTCTGGGATCTTGATCACTATATGTCTGGGTGTAGATTTATTTTGGTTATGGTTAGTTGGAGTTCTATATGCTTCACTTATGTCCAGTTCTTTTTCCATGCCTGGGAAATTTTCAGCTATTATTTCTACAAATAGTCTTTTTATGTCATTTGTGTTGACACCTGCTGTTTCATTGATACCTGTTAATCTTACACTTTTTCTTTTCTTCATCTTGCAGTTGTTGAATTGCATTTCTTGGTTCCTTGTTATTTTTAAGAGATCCTTCCTTTCATAGCCATTCACAGGAATGCTGTCTTCAAGGTCTTAAAGTCTATCATCAGCTTTGTTCAGGCAGTTTTGCCAGCTTTGGATGGAAGTTTTAATTTCCTGGATATCTGTTTTAACCTGTTTCATGCATTCTAGTTCTTTTCTATATTATTCACTCAGGTTTCCATGAGTTTTGTATGCTCCTCTATTTTCTTATCTATGACTTCTTTGGATGTGCTGAGCAATTCTTTCATTATGGTTGTCATTTATTTTTTTACCTGAGAGATTATTTCTGATGTGATGCTTTCTATGGCCTGATGAAGTTGTCTCTTTACTTCATTTGCTATCATTTCAGAAATTTCAAGTGTATGACTTCCAGGGTCTTCTGTGTTGATGTCTGCTGGACTTGTTCTGGGTGGAGTAGAGGTGTGATATTGCATTTTGCTCCTTTGTTTTGTCATTTTTGAAGATCCAGTTTCCCTGGAGCTCATCCTCACTCCCAGGGTGGTGTGGGAGTGGCAGGGTGAGGGTCTGCAGATCCCCAGTGCTGTGCTGGTGTGTGGTGGCAAGATGGGGTTCTAGATGCTCCCAAAACTTTCTTGCAATCAGTTAGCTCCCAGGCTGGTGAGGAAGGGATGGGGAGGCTCACTGGAGTTCCTGGAGCTGTCCGGGGTGCAGCCCAGCTTCCTCAAGTGTGCGGTAGGAGCAGATTGTGATCACTGAGGCTTCAGATGTTGCCCAGGAGCCAGCGCAGTTCCCATGCCTGCAGGGGAGGGGTGAGAGTGAAGTCCCTGATGCTGCTGACTGTCCAGGTTTCAGCTCTGCTCCCATGGGGGTGCAGGTGGTGCTCAGAGTGGCAACTCAGGCCCCAGAATGTGTCCAGTGCTCCGTCTGCCTTGCCCACTAGTGAGGAAGGTTCAGGAGAGGCTCACTGGGGTTCCTGAAGATGTCTGGGATTCTGCCCAGCTCCCATGGGGATCCAGGGTTGCATGGAGGTGCTCCTGAGGCCCCAGAAGGTGTCGAGGGCTCCTCCTGTCTTGCACAGTGGTGGAGGAGGTGTGGGGAGGCTCACCAGAATTCCTGAATAGGTCCAGAGTTCAGCCCAATGTCCGCAGTCACACTTGGGGTGTGGGGAGTGGCCACTGAGGCCCCAGAAGTGTCCAGGGCTCCACTTGCCTCACACACTGGTAGTAAAGGTGGGGAGGTAGCTCACCAGTGTTCCTGGGGTTCAGCTTTGCTCCCATGAGGACACTAGGGGTGCAGGCAGTGGCCACCAAAGCCCCTGAAGGTGAGTGGTGCTCCATCTGCCTCACACACTGGTTGGGGAGGCACACGGGGGTTCACTGGGGTTCCTGAAGATGTCTGGGGCTTAGCTCGGTGCCCACAGGCACACTAGGGGTTCATTGAGTGGCCACTGAGGTCCCAGAATGTGTCCAGGGCTCTGCCTGCCTCACATGCTGGTTGGGGAAGCACAGGGGTGGCTCACTGGGGTTTCTGAAGATCAAAGTGATTTTTTTAAATGTATATTTCTTCAATTTAATCTAATAGTGCTTACTGGCTGTCCTTGCAGCTCACCTAACCTGAGATAACTTGTGTATTGTAGTCCTAACTGTACTCCTCACTGATCATCACAGACATTTCTCTTACATTAGGGTTAGAGACAAGTTCTGTTTAAAAGCAACCTCAAGAACAGTTCTTATATTTTATTTTCACACTGAGAGCCAATCAGATTTTCTTCAGCTTCAAGAACAATGTTTATGTAAAATTGAATGAAAGTTGTCAGCAAATTGCACATTTTTTTTCTATACAAGAAATGCTTAAATGAATGTTGTCTTTGGCAACACCCTTCTCACTGGGAAAGAAATCTGATATGAAAAATGAGGTTGTTCAGTTTCACTTTCCTTATCATGCTGATTTTTAAAAAGTTTAGTTGACAAAAATGCATACATTCAAGTTACATGTGATAATGATTTGGCATAAATATGTATCATCTGTTAAGTGCTATAGTAACAATATATCCATTAATTAATATATTAATACAGAGTAAACATTTGTGTGTATTATGAAGACATTTAAAATCTTTTCTTCTCAAAGAATAAACAAGTAAACAATACAACATCATTAAAAAATTATCATGCTACACATTAGACTGCCAGAACTTATTCATTATATAACTGAAAGTTTGTTCCCTTTGACCAACAGTCCCCATTTCCCTTACTTCCTAATCTTTAACTGCTAATGTTTTAGTCTGAGTTCAATTATGTTAGATTCATATATAAGCAAGATCGTTCAGTATTATTCATTCTATATTTAGCTTATTTTACTTAACATAATGTCCTCAAGGTTCATCCATGTTGTCACAGTGGTAATACTGATTTCTTTATGGCAGAATAATATTTTGCTGTGTATATTTGTTACTATATTTGTACACATAGATACACATCGCTTTATTCATCTGTTGTCTGACACCTAATTTGTTTTCATATCTTATTCTCATATGGATAATGCTGTAGTGGACACAGAAGTGCAGTGTTCTCTTTTATTTCATCTCCTTTGAGTCTTGTCTTAGTTACTTTTCTTGTTACTGGGACCAAATATTAGACACTTAAAGTTAAAAGAGGAAAGATTTATTTCAGCTCACAGTTTGCGGAGAATTCAGTCTGTGCTTGGCTGGCTCCAAGGCAGGGTGGTGTGGCAGAAGGGCATTGCAAAAGAGAAACATGGCAGAGCAGGCTGGAGGCAGCATCAGCAGCAAGGAGCCACAATAGCAACAGCCCTCCTTTCCCTTTTTTCCCATCCAGGGTACAAGTCTATTGGGTAGCACTACCCTCAGTCAGAGTGGATCTTCCCATTATCCACGCCCAGAGCAATGCTAAACCAATCAGGCTAATCCAGTACCATATATCTTTAATCTCAGTGTCACATACCCTAGATCCAGTCATCTTCAAAAACCCCACCTATAAGCACATGAGCTTTTGCTGGGGAGTACATCAAGATATAAGTCATAACAAGCATATATAAAAAGTGGGATTCTTTGGTTTAAGATAGTGCTACTTTGAATTTTTGAGGAGCCTCTGTAACATTTTCCATAATGGCAGATTTAATTTACTTTCCAGATTTAATTTAGATTCACTTGTCTCCACATCCTCGCCAAAACTTGTTATCTCTCATTTACTGGGTCATAGTTATCCCAACAGCTGTGAGTTGATAAATCATTGTGTTTTTGATTTCTATTTCCCTGTTGCTTAATGATATTGACCACCTTTTCATGCATTTGTTGGGTATTTATATATATTCTTTGAGACAATGTCTACACATTCAATATAATCACCCTCAAAATCCCAGTGGTTTATTTTTTTACAGAAATAGATAAAACAATATTAAAACTCATTTGAAGCCACAAAAACAAAAACCTGAAGACCCAAAAGCAATCTTGAGGAAGACATACAAAGTTACAGATATCTTATTAACTGATTTCAAACTATATTACAAAGCTATAATAATTAAAACAGCATGGTACTAGCATAAATAGATACATAGACCAATGAAATAGATTACAGAGCCCAAATGTAAATCTACTGTACTTACAGTTAATTGATTTTTGACAAAGATACCAAGAACATGTATGTATTTAGAGTGACTATAGTTATCTTGAGATATAACTGCTATGATTTCCTCTGAGTAATCCTGGTTGATTTCCCAGCATACAGTCAATAAACAGAGCCACTAGAGTGGTATGTGGAGCTCACAATGAGACCCTAACACCAGGCGTGTTTCTGATTCTTGGATACTAGCTTGAGATAAACTATGAAGGTTAGGCTTGAACAAAGTCAATTTCATTCTGTTATAAGCACTTGTCTTCTGACCCAAATTTATGGGGCACAAATCATGGTCTTACTGACACCAGGATCCACACTTCTGTCACTAAGTAGAATGCATTCTGTACAAACCTAGATTTATCTACTGTTTTTCTTCAGTATAATACACAAACTTCTAATAGGAAATATAGTGTGTACAATAAGTGATGTTAGGAAAGCTAGATAGCTACTTGCAAAAGTATAATCAAATCCTGTTTTATACCATATGCAAAAATTAACTTGAAATGAATGAAAGATTTAAATACAAGACTCAATAAATGTCCTAGAAGAAAACACAGGGGAAAAAGTCCTCAACATTGATTCTTTCAGTGATTTTTTTTTAGGTATGGCTCCAAAAATACGAGCAATGAGGGGCTGGGGATTTAGCTCAGTGGCAAAGCGCCTGCCTGGCAAGCGCAAGGTCGTGAGTTCGGTTCCCGGTACCGGAGAAAAACCAAAAAAAAAAAAACAAAAAAAACAAAAAAAACAAAAATACGAGCAATGAAAATAAAAATAAAGTGGGACTACATAAAACTTGTGCATAGAAAAGTAAGCAATGAAATGAAAAACAACTTACAGAATGGAAGAAAATATTTGCAAGCCACACATCTGATACAGAGTTTGTGTACAAAATACATAAGGAACCCCACTCAATAGTACTGGAATTCTTATGTGTGATTATGCAAAACTCAAAATATAAGAACACATATCAAGAAGAAAATAAAATGTATGGCCACATTACTTGAAATAAAATTTGATAACAGTTTAGGATATAAAGAATTTTATAATTAACTTTTTTTAAGCACTGGAGATGAAACCCAGGGCTTTTCACATGATAGGCAACAGAGCTCTCCCACTGAGCTACAGTCCCACCCCATAAACATTCTTTTAAGCAACCTTGTGCAATAAATTACTGTTTCTTTAGGGTAAATTATTAGAAGCAAAATGTTTTGTGTAAAAGTTTAGTGCAGAAATTTAATGCTTCGGATGTATAGTGCAAATCTTCTCCCCAGAACAATCTGCCAAATATTACTAGGAGCTCTGTGCATCAAAGCATTGCCATGTAGTCTTTTGTATTTATTCAAGAAAAAGCCAAATCAACTCTTTCGCGGCAAAGAAGAATTAGCGTCCAGAATGAATGAAACAAAGGAACAAGAACTTTGGAGTCATAAAGACATTATTTGGGATCAAGTACAGTTATTATGAATACTATAAGTGGATGCTGGGATTGAAGATTTGAAGAGTCAAAAGGGGACTGTGTAGTGAGTCACTTAGCCCCGCCTAAAGGATGTGTGTAGCAGGGAGCAAAATGTTGTATGTTTGAAACATGAAGAATAAATATTTGGCTGGTTGTATTAGCTATTCCTTTATTTTTCTTTTTTTTCCTGTGTTTTATATGACACAAGATATTATAAAATTACAGCATAATTCAGTTATTGAATAATTAGATAATTGTTTATTGAACATCGAATTAATAACTGGTGTTTTAAACTGTAAATCAGTCTGAAAAGAAAAAACTTCATGTACTTTGTTCCTTGCACCTTGTTAAAGCAATTTATGAAACATTAACTAAGATGTGCTTTGAATAGGTTAGTAGAATTAGAAATGTCACTCTGTAAATGAGTGTTATAACTTTACTAAGGGATAAACAGCATAGAAAAAAATGAAGCAGTTTGATACTGAAAAAAGAGACAATAGAACAGAACCAAAGTGATGCTAAAGGAAAAATAGTATTTCAGGGCTGGGTTTAAGATGCTGCTGCATATCAGCTGAGCCAAGCACATAGAGAAATAAAGCAGGAGTGGAATGCCTTGTGAGTTTTCCTGTGAAAATGCAGAAGTTTATTTTGTTTGCATGAAACTACTCGGCTTATTTATTAGTGCAATCTGTGTCCTCAAAGGAGTTTTGCATGATAGATAAGAGTAAAAGGGATCATATTATGAGCGTTTGAATGGACATATTTTAAAATGCATTTTCCTAAAGCAAAGTATGAAGATACCAACAATGATCCATAATCTCATAAGCCTTTCTTTCCAAAGTTTATGTTAGTTCATCTATTAGTACATATATGCATTTATAATGACTACTTTCAATATATTTGGTATATGTGCAAGAAAATTCTTAATTCTTTTTTTTAATGTCGCCTCCCTTCATCTCCTGGTCCCCTTCCTATTTGTAGTAGATCTAGCTCTCTGCTTCCTCTTATCTGTTTTTCCTTTTGCTCTTTACTATATTTATACTGTGGATTTCTTGTAGGAGAGTCACCATTTGGTATTTAAGCTTATGTCTCTGATTTATTTCATTTAACTCCATGTTTTCAGCCTTTCTAGTCAAGTGGTTATATAAATATATATTGCATATGCACAAAAAGTTTTACCATCATATCAATATAAAAATATGTAATAAAAAAGATGTAGCTTAGATAATTACATCCTTCATCAAAAGTCTGCAGAATAAAGTTATTAGTTCTCTATGCTGAATGATTCTCACAAATTTATGGACGGTATTATTTTAACCTCCCAACCAAAATTCGCTAATGCAAAATCTGCACACAGATCTGTTGCTATGCAGTTGAGCAGTGCCTAAAACAGAGTCTTTAAAAAGAGCTGGTTACAGATGCATGCAAAAAGTGAGTTTTTTGCCACAACTGCTTTCTTTGGTTTAAAAATCAGTTGCCAGAGGGAATTTCAAGGTTTAACACCTCCAGAGATAGAAAAATAACTGAGCTACAGTTAGACTAGTCCCAACATATTCAAGAAGCTTCAATGACCCATTTTTAGAAAGTCTTCTTGATCTTTCTAGAGCTAAAGTTGCCTTTATTTTCCTGAAATATAATGTACACAAAAGTGATACAAAAACTTTATTCATTCAGTGTATGTTGAACACTTGCACCATTATTCTGTTAGTTTTCATTTTATGTAGACTTAAAACTTTACAATATATAATGACTTTGTTTTTCTTGACGAAAAGGAAGCTCAGAATCAGTTTCATGATTTCAGCATATGGAGGACATAGGCTTACACTTTGAATTTAATCTTACCTTGTCTTTATTTTCTTATTTTTATTTTCCTTTACCTCATGTTCTTGTTTATTTTACTTTGTCTGGTTGTATGTTAGATTAGCAAGAAACTACAGCAGAAATCCCACTAGCCTAATACAGCAATAGCTTATTTCTTGCTTATGTACATTTTGTGTCAGTGTAGGGCTCTTGTGTCATTCAGCAAGATAAGCTAAAGTTTTCTCACTTACAGATACACTGCCTAGAAAGGATGGTCTCTTTGGTGATAGTAGCAAGAGCAGATATCTTGGAAAAATGCCTTTCTATTTACGTGCTCACCAAAATCTGGTTAGCAACCTCAAATAGAGTCCTATGCATGTATGTGTGCATGTATGTATGTATAATACATGTCTGCAGTACACAATGCTGGCCTTTTTTGTGTGGAGCAGGTCCATGTACATGACCCATCTTCATTCCTATTTTCCTTCCTTCTCCTCCCCTTCTTTCCTCTTCCCTCCATCTCTTGTCTTCTCTCCGTTTTAAACTACAGTGACTATAAAGATACCTGACCCACCATAGTGGGGGGAAAAAAGTTGTTTAAAACTATAATGAATATAGTAAATGCTATTTTCATGTTCAACCAGAAGCAAACATGCTTCTCTTTACTTTTTGTTGTTTCATCGATCAGACTGTCTGCTAGGCCCCACCCAACAGCAAGGAATTCAAGAAAGTAAGGGTTCAAATAGAATATGTGGCGCGGTACTGGCTCTGCCTGCATTTCTTTCTTTCTTTCTTTTTTTTTTTTTTCTTTGAGACAGGGTCTCACTATGCAGTTCAGGCTGGCCTTGAGCTCACTTTGTAGCCCAGGCTGGTCTTGAACTTGCAATGATCCTCCTGCCTCAGCTTCCCAAGTGCTGGCATTATAGGTGTGCTCCAACACACCTGGCTCTACCTGCATTTCTAATAAGATTTTGGGAACAAATTTTTTGTATGAGACAGAGTATAAATGATGTAAGTCTAGACATGCTTGTAGGTCAAAAGTAGTAAAATACCAGCACTTTCATAGATCAGCCTAATAATAAATAAATAAATAGTATAAGAAGCACTTTGATTGTTTAACCCTTCTTTTTCCTCTCAAGAGAGACTGCAAACAGTCACCAGTGCTGTAACAGTGACAGATGTAGTGCTATGCTTTTAGAGAAGGAAGTGTGAGTGGCAATGCAAGGGCTTGTTAAGGGAGGTATCAGTTGCTAATTGTTCATAGTCATCAAGTAAAGAAAATAAATAACTTCTAGACAAGGGAAGTGATATAAGAAAAGCAGAAAAATTAAGGAAAACATCATGCTTAGAAGTCCCAGAAACACAGGATAAATTTTTTCTAAAACTGCAGCTTAAAATGAGATCATAAGTATAGATGAATGGGACTTCATGTATCAGGTCAAGTAACTGTGACATTTTGCTGAAGGTGATTTGAAGTCAATAAAGGTGTGGTATGATGCAATCTGATGTGTCATTTCAGGACAGGGATGGAGGTGAAGGTTAGTTGGGAAGGAGAAGCCAGAGAAATAGCTCAGCGGCACAGCACCTCCCCGGCAAGTGCAAGGTTCTGAGTTTGATTCCTGGTACCAAAAAAACAAAAACAAAAACAAAAACAATAACAAAAATGTTGGGAAGGTGGAGGGAAAGAAAAACCCTGTAGGAAATACTTCACGTTTTACAGAAGAGAGTTTCTTGACTACTTTTGTGCACTTTTAACAATGGGAAAAGATCCTTTAAACTTCACACACTAAAAACTTCCAAACTTTGAGTAATCAAATATAAAAATGTAGGCAAGAAAAGGGATTTACAGCCAAGGTGTAGAGCAGGTCTCTGACTAATACTAAAGGGAGAGTAGCTTGAGTGATACAATTTGCCACAGTTCAAGGTTGTCACCTGAACTGGTTACACTGACATCCTTTGAGGTTCTTGCTACATTCAAAAAGAAGTACCAGTTTTGGAATCTTAAAAGTAAAATGGCACCTTAGAGGTTTCAGAGTCTAGACTTGTTTTCTATGTGAGAATTTTTTCCTAACATTTAATAAGCTTGAAAGTAGTTATTTGGTCTTGTGCTTGAATAGGCCCTTGAGCATCTAATTTATTCTCAAGACAGATCATTCTATTAAAAAAGGAGGGAAAGTGTTTTGCCACTGTTCTTGTTTGCCACTACAAAGAACAGAACTTGAAACATGGAAAAAAGAATCTGGTTAGCCACCTCAAATAAAGTCCTTTCAGTTTTAAACTGAAGTATCTATAAAGTTACATGACTCATCCTAGTGGGAAAAAAATTGCTTGAAACTGTAAGGAACAATAACCTCTTCAGCCTTCTGATATCCTGGTGCATTCAGGAGGTAGTTGATATCAGTTTGAAAGTATTTATACTGACCTCTTTTGTGGAGGAGTTTAACAGAAGGAGTCAGAGTAGAGACATGACATTCCTGGTTTTGGCAGTCCTTCAATCCCATGTTTCACCAGTGCCACTAATCAACCTTTGTGTACGAAGTTTCCAGGGATGCAGAACCAGGAATGAGTGATTGTTCTGTGTAAGAAGGCGATTGTGTGGAGAGGGAAAATCTATGCGTGAGCAGTCTTAATCCTTTGGTACAGTCTGCAGCACATGCAAATTCTTCTGTGACTAATGATATACATGTTTTCAACGAAGTTCTATTAGCCTGGTACAAGTGGAAAAATTCCTCGGAGTAACTGGCAATAGTATGTGTATTATTCATGATGTAACTTAGATGTCAACTAAGATAACAGATGAAAATGGAAGTTTCTAAAAACCCAGTTATTACACTATGGGATCCTTACATGATTTTATGTATCTCTTTTGAGAGTCAGAGCGGTATGTAGGAACTGGGTTTCTCTGTGCCAGGAGAGATGTTCATTGTAGTCTATGCTCAAGGTGACCACTGTAACACAAATGCATCCGTCCCTTTCATCGTGCGTTCTCAACACAAGTGGTATCACCCATGAGAAGATGAAAGTTTGTTTGTGGGAAAAAATTCTCCTATACAGATAAAGAACAGAGAGTTTATATATAACAGTATATGAACAGATGTACGATACACATAAGCTATTGAAATTTCATGGGAAACCATAAAGAAAGAAATATAAAAAGGCTACTGAATGCTTCCTACTGTTTTACATTTGTTTAGAGTCGACAAGTATGACATCTCATGGTGTTGTGTAACATGGTGGTCCTGGGTGAGAGGAGAGATTTATGACTTTAAGTCATGTAATGCCCTGAACTTCTGCTTTCCTGGAGCTGATATAGATCACCTCCCTGTGGCATGCATGCTATCCCTGTTTCTTTCAGTGTAATCTAAATGCATAACACACTCTTTTCTTTATCCTTTTAAAAGATCATAGACAAACTGTATAAAATTCTTCATTGTTCTCAGTCTCCTTTTTTCATAAACACAAGGGCTATGACATTACATGGAAATAAAAATACGATATTTTCTTCATGACACCTTTACTATTCACCTTAATCTATGAATTCTCCTATTTCTATTATCTACAGGTAACAACTTACCCTCTTTCATTTTGCACCTCAAAAATTCTACTTCTTAGATTAGCTAATGTGCAAACTTGTTATCATTCCTGCTATGATTTAAGCTTTCAGAAGTCAGTATCCATGTATCATTCATCTTTATGGCTTCTCCAGTGTCTCATACCATGGCAGTGAACTTCACACAAATGTGGGGGTGAGGTTAAAAAGGAGAGATGCTGTAAGAGAAAATTTCAGTGTGAATTTTAAGGATATTAAAATTTTAGATAAATAATGACTTATGAAAAGAATTCTATTAGAGTGGATCATTCTGTTAGGCAATAATACTGCACGGTCATTCATTATATAACAGGTGCAAGTCAGTTTTAGCTGTAAATTATAAATGGGGCCATAAAACATAAAAGTGAAACAGGTCAGAATAAAACGTGTGTGCAGTTGTTCAAAGAGAAACAGGCATATAAGGAGGCGATGCATGGCAAACTGAGCTGGCCTGCACATGACAGGACAGATAAAGACAAGGGAACAGAGTTCAGCTCTATGATATAGAAGAAATACATTTGTGATCAGTTTTTATTAGAAATCTTTGTTCTGCTTCTAATATCTATTCTATTTCAATCTGTGTTGCTTCTCAAAGCACTCCCCTCCCAGAAACTATGCAGTCTTCAAAAATGAAAAAGCTCTTTGTTCGGGGAAATTGAGTAAATGGGACAGAGCTCGTTACGTGTACAAATGTAACGTTATGATTGTAACATCTTTTGATGTCTGTTCATTATTAGTTATAACACAGCTGAATAAAATGCAACATTCTTAAGTGTATTTAATCTTTTTTAGGACCAAAAAAATCAATATTTCAGTCCTGAAAATTCATGGGCAATTCATAACATCAGCAAACAACTTCCCTCTTGAAGAAACTCAACTGTGTGAATTTTTCCCCCTTTGGTGTTTTCAACATTGAAATGTTATTCTTATCTGATAATTTGTATTTAAGGACGTGAAATTAATCTCTATGTGTAACTTTCCTGTTTGTACCATCTATTGATTTTTGTAAAGTTTGACTCCTCTTTAATCACTCAACTTTCCCAATTAATTTGTCAAATAATAAAGATATTGGCCAAAAAAATAAAATTTTAAATTATGCACAGAAACTGAATAAACTTGTCAGAGTCAAAATTCTATCTTAGAGAAGTAAATAAATAAGAGGCTCAATTCTCTGATTATCTGATTCCTAACTTCTCTGATAATTTATTTTTTCTGGTTATAACTATTATACATGTACATATGTCTATATATTATGTATGTACACACAATATTTATATATATGTATATTGTATAAAAATACAGTAAGTCCCCAACTTGAACAAGTTGTGTTTGTGGAAAACATTGGTGAGTCAGATTTGGTTGTGATCCAACAAGTGAGTCTTAAACACTTTGACAAAATATAAATATATACTGATTTACATTTCCTAGCAGTCCCCTCCACATCATCACTGCTTTTCCTCTTCCTTCCAGACATGCTGGCCTCTGACTGAGCACTCTACAGTGTCCAGCAGATGTATGAGCTATTTTCACAATTTGTTTGCATCTGCAAATGTTAGTAATGCTAGGTTTGTTTGTACTGGTACAAGCTTGCAATTTAGATGTTCGTTAGTCGGAGACTTACTGTCATGAGCAGCTAGGTTAGGTAGAAATATTATAGGCAGTCAGGTAGGGCTGGGTCCTTCAGGGAGTCAGGACAAAAGGTGAAAATGTATCACCACTGTGGCCAGAGATGTGTCTGGGCCTCAACAACGAAAGGACCGGATGAACATACTCTCCAAGGATGAGATAAATGGTAACAGCTGATCTAATAAAATCTAGATAGGAATCAGTCACCTCAGTGTACAACCAAACCCCTGGATCTACCATGTACCTGAGAAGTTCTTTGTTCTTTCCATGCCTGTCCGCTCACTACATGACTTGCTGCCCCATTGGATCAATATTATCTAAACAGCTGTACTTATAACCTTATTAGTTGATCATAGCTGTAACCCACATTGTACACACGTCCTTATGCTCTTTGAAACTTCCCCTGAGAAGTGGGGTCCTCAGGAACTGGGGGGTCCCCTCCAGTTCCTTTGATAGGAGCTTTCTATCCCTCAATAAATATTTCCTACTCTTAACCTCCATTGTTCCTAGAATTTGTCTTCGATTTTACCTTTTTTTTTTTTTTCTTTTTGGTACCAGGAATCAAACTCAGGACCTTGCACTTGCCAGGCAGGCTCTGTGCTACTAAGCTATATCTCTGGCCCCATTCTTCGATTTTAGAGAACATAAACTTGGCCTAACAGATATGTAACAAGTTGGGAATTATAGTATTTGCCTTACATCATATTTGGAGGTTCTGATATCATCCCTGTATCATTATTGTATTACTAGTTAATGCACTGCCATGCAGCCTGATTTTTTTCATTTAATAAGAGTACGTATAAATCTTTCTCATTCTTTTAAACAATTTTACCATGTTTAATAGGAAAACTATTCTTTTGTTGGTAGACATTCAAGTAGTATCTAATTTTTAAAATTTTTATTCATTTGCTCATTCAGTAAGTACTGATTTTCTGTTACGTGCCAGGTCTCTTTGAGGTGTTCAGGTTGAGTGCAAAAAAACCCAAATGTATTCCTAGCATCTAAGACTCCAGACTTCCAAGAGGCAACTACAGGGAACAGTACAAAAAGTGAACCCATGACAAAATGACATAATTTCAAATTTGCTAACTGCCACTAAGTGAACAAAAAACAGAGGATATTCGAGGTGCCCGCTTCGTACAAGATACTCGGGACAGAACTCAGTCATGAAGTGATATTTGTGATCCAAAGAAGAAATATGCACTTGCTCGAAGTGTGGACGAAGAGCATTTCCAGCACAGGCATAGCACATGCAAGGCCGCGTGGCAGGGGCCCGGAGTGCTCAAAAAACGGAAATAAGGCTACTGTCTCAGGCGCCGAGAGAGGCAGAGAGTGCCACAAGCTGCTGCACGGGGACCAGAGAGCAGGGGTCAGGTGGTGCAACATATTATATGTCCCTGTAGGATGCTCTGATTTTACCCTAAATAAAATGGGAAACTGCTGGCCAAAAACCTGACACAATACGATGTATGTTAAAAGATCTATGGCTGCGGTGCATAAGAGAATGAACCGGAAGGACCCAAGACGGGAAAACAGGAAAAGTAATTATATTTAAATGAGAAATGGTGGTAACTAGATTACAGTGATGGAAACAGAAATGGACAAATTTAAGGCATATTTTATAATTTAACATTGTGGTAGAATTGATAAAGCACTGTAGCTGATCTTTCCAACTCGGCAAGCTTTTAAATTATGGGATTGTTAGCCTCCGGCAGCAAATATTGCTCATGATCTATTGCATATATTATCTGTTTCCAGTTAGAGTTAGGGTGGTTTGGGGTTACTGGATGGTGTGTCATGGCTCAGAAGCACATTGTGAGAACAGTGACAAAATGAATAAAGTAATAAACACATTTTCGAAGTTTCCAAGTTTCTATATAAATATAAAGGTTTTTTAAAATCCTCATATTTTTAATGGTAATAAAATACACATAACTTGAACTATTAACATGTAGTCAAACACACATAATATTCAGTATTTTTAACTGTACGATTCAGTGACATTCACATTTTCTGCATTTATCACCAGGATTCCTTTTCAAAATCTTTTTATCTTACAAAACTGAAACTTTGTTCCTAGTCCTTCTTCTGCTTCTTTCTCCTGGCAACCACCATTGTAAGTTTTTGTTGGCAAGATTTTTGATTACTCTATTTCATACAGAAGTAAACTCCTGTAGTATTTGTTCAGTTGTGACACTTCCTTCCTTTTTAAAGCTGAATAATGATCCATTCTATGTAAACACCACATTTTATTTCTCTGTTTACCCACAGCAGTAAACACTTGGGTTGCTTCCATCTTTTAGCTATTTAAAATAATAATGCCCTGGCCAGGCATGGCTGCTCATACCGATAGTCCCAGGTTTGGAGACCGAGGCAGGAGGATCATCCTGAGTTCAAGGCCAGCCTAGGCTACATAGCGAATTTAAGGCCAGCCTGGACTATATAGCAAGACCTCATCTCAAAACAAAAAATACTGTTCTCTACATGAGTGAATAAATATCTCTTGGAGATCTTGCTTTCAATTTTTTTGAGTTAAAATCTCATTGGAATTGATATTGATTTTTCTATAATGAAAGTTCTAAATTTTTGTATTGCTTAATGCATAATATTAAGTTAGGGACCCTGAAAAGGAGGGAGTTGGTAGTAGTGTGATGTAGAGAACGTAAAGGCAATGCAGTATACTCAGCATAACGTAGGAATGTAAACTTACCTCTTTGTAGCTTTTTGTGGCAGAGCAAGTTCAGGTTTCTGAGTCTTAGTTTTCTCATCTGTAAAATGGGATAATGATACTTTCTCATGTTACAAAACTGCTGTGAGGTTATTAAATGGGAAAATGTAGTCAAAGTGTAGGCTGAAATAAGTAATAGTTCAACAACCCTATTTGAAAGCTCACCAGTGACTATTACTAATATTTCTTTATTGCCTGGTGTGGTGGCTCATGACTATAATCCCAGCACTTGGGAGGCTGAGGCAGGAGGATCATTGTGAGTTCAAGACCAGTCTGGGCTAAAAAGTGAGCTCAAGGCCAGTCTGAACTGCATAGCGAAACCCTGTCTCAAAAAGACCAAAATATCTCTCTGTGTCTCTCTGTCTCTCTGTCTCTCTCTCTCTCTCTCTCTCTCTCTCTCTATATATATATATATATATATA